>NW_010418235.1:0-8980 GCF_000710305.1 Buceros rhinoceros silvestris | reverse complement strand
TAGGTAAAGAGTCTAGTTCCAGTTTCAGAAGAGAGGCAGCACACTCAACAAGTTATTTCACCCATGCCATTATGCTGAGGTTATGTCATGCCTGGTGTTAGAAAAATACAGGAAATCCACTTGCATTATGTAGACTGCCATTGTCTATGCAATGAGCTTGTCAAATTCTTAGTGTAGATGTAGAGAGCTTTTAGAGCATACTTTGACAAACAACTTAATCTGAAAGAAATTGGCTGCTGCACAGTGACAGTACATAGCTTTTTCAGCCATCAGCGTTCTACAGAGGAGTCAGGAACATAAGGCTTTAAGGCTATAAAGTCCCACTGAAGACAACAGATGATTACAGTGGTTTGCATAGTAAAGAACATAAGAAACTTGCTTGTGATGCATCACAACTAAATCTTTTTACCTTGTGTTTACGTGCAGTAAACCAGTACAACCAGTAATTATTATTCTTTCTATTCAGGCTCCACTGAAATCAGTACATTTAATTAATATATTGAAATTCAAGAGAAACTTAACTTTAGAGCATAGCAATTGCAATGCAATAATATTCCATCATATTACAAAGGAAGGACTTCCTTTTAGAAAAGTATATTTATCAAAAATACTGTAAAGATCACAACAGGACACTAGAGGCAATGAACCTTAGTCATATACTTCTGAGTCACAGCTCAGAAAAATAACATTTGACCCTGAGAATCTTGCTGTATTAAAACTTAAAAAGCAAAAAAAGATTTTGAAAGAAAAAATAAAAAGGGAAAATCAGAATCTGAGAGAATTAAGGCTCAGAGAGTTTCATTTCAGATTCTCAAACTGTTAAAGCTCTAGAAGAAAAAAAAGTTTGACTATCTTAACTAGAATTGTAAAATATTTTCAGTTAAAAAGCCCCCATATTTTAGGGTATTAAGACTTTTGTATTAGTTCATTCTTTTTCAAGTCGTCCAACTAAAATTTACATTTTCAACCTACATTTGAGATGAATAAAGATTTAAAAATTGAGGTGGTTGAAAAAAATCTTAAAGCTTAGAAGTCTTCCACTCCCCAAATCATCTAAAAAAGCTAGTTATAAAAGCTAGCTTGTCATGCTTTATGACTACAAGTCCTAGTCAAATTGTTCATTCTCATACCAGTTAAACAACTCTAAAAGATGGATCAAAATTAAGTTCAAAAAATTTACAATGTTCTTCAACATAGGATCTTGTTTAGATTATTATTTTAATAACTTAAATATTCAGGAAGTTTTCAGAACATCAAAAGGAAGTAAGTAGACAGAACCATAAAAAACCCTATAGGTTTGGAAAAAAGTCATCTGGGGTTTTTGGCACTATATTTTGCTGGTGTCTGCTCTCAGAAATCACAGAAAAATGTGTCTTAAAGAAATATATCAAAATATTTTCTGCAAGAACTTGAGAAAAAATTAGCAGTCTCTGTATCAGGTGATTCATTTCAGATCACCTTACTTTCTACAGTCACATGTTAAGGGCAAGAAAAGAGTCCTTTCTTCAATAATCTGTTCTTCCCTACTAAGTGTAAGATTCATTGAAATCATATGACCTAAAGATTTTTTGATATAAGCTTCCATAGTGTTTTTATTCTGTACTGACAAAGCAGCATTCATACACTGTAATTTAAACTATTATCTAATTTCCCTTACTAATGTTTTCACACTGTCATCAAGTTCAGGCTACTCTGGTTTTGTCCTCTCCAACAACCTTACTAAAAAGTTACATAGCTGGATCAGCTCCCAGGGCCACCTCACCACAAAACCACTGAGCCAACAGGAGAGAGCAGGACTAGCTGACAACCCAAGTTCACATCAGCGTGAACTGCTTTGGAACCACACCTTTAGAAGTCTCAGTTCAAACACATGCATATTAAACATGAGGTGAAGCAGTAAAAAGTGCAGTCTATTTTCCTTCCCTCCCCTGAAAGCTGTTGCTCAATGCCAGTGATAGCTGAGCAGCAGAAGAAATAAACCCAGTTTACATCTTCAAGTCTTAAGCAAGACAGGTCCCAAACTGGAATTTTATTATTACATCAGGCTTTAAAGAGATGTGAAAGCAGTTTCGTACTACTCCTGACCTCGTCAGCAGTAGCTGAACTTCAGCCTTGAGGAGAACCAGAGAACGGACAGCTAGAAGCAGCAACTGATTCTATCTCTCAAGTGGAATCTACTCGTGTCCATAAACATATACAGATTTTGAGTGCTGGTTTACATACAGAAGCTTGAACAAAGATGGCTCCTCACATCCAGATGCATCCCAAAGTACTATATACATTCCAGTCCTCCAGAACTCAAGTCTCTGGCAGGAGATCACGTGCCCGCCAGGATGCAATGCTTATCGGCAAAAGAAAATATGTGACTGCACATCTGTAAATCAAAGATTATCTGCCAGCTTTAGTGATTTTAAAAAAAACATGTACCAAGTCTACAGAACACAACATTCTCCTTCAGAAAAAAAAAACAACCTAGAGTGAGTAAAGAACTGAAAACCATCTCCTGATACAAAGGATCAAATAAAGATCCAAGTTAAAGTTTTCTCTAAGCACTACTGAGACAAGACCCCAAAGTACCTAAGACCCAGTTTAGAAAAATCCCCCTACCTGATACTAAACATATATGCCTCCTCAAACACGAAGGACATTAAGATCAATAACACAAGCCTTTTTTCTTAGTACTTGTTGCTACCAAGTTAAAGCCTACAAAAGTGAGAATGTGTGTAGATTTAAAAGGGCCAGCTAGAGAAGTGGGGCTGAAGCTGCCCACGAGCACTGCCTAATGCAGTGTGGATGTCTCCATGTCACGAGACGCGTATGCATAGCTGCACCCTTCCACCAAGCCCTCCTCAAACCTGTTCTGTAGAATCTCTGCTATGACCTTGGCCAACCTGCACTTTCTGTGAAACTGCAATTACTCTGCACTCTTGTAAATTCTTAGGAAATAGGCAAATGTTTTACTGTAAATCCTAACTTCATGAAGGCCAAGAAGACTTAAACTTTTAAGAACTTTTATACAAAAGAATCATAAGAAGGATCATAAGCAGCATTTAAAAAACCTATATTAAATACCTAATATAATATTTTGCATAGAATAAAGAAAGTGCAACTACTGTATAACATTCCATACCACAAGAAATGGCTAATCTAGGAGTGGTATACAATTAACTGTTGTTTCTCATCACCAAGACTGCAGCAAGTAAAGTTGTGTTTATTGGGAAAATCACATTAGAAAAATGGGATTATGTTGTTTCATTAGGTCTGTAAAGCAAGTGCAAACTTTTCTTTCTTTTCAAAAGAATTTTAAAAGCTGATAGATAATTTTCACAAGTTAATTTTCTCTTGAGATTACTTGGAAAGATGAAATATCCTTTGTTCTTTAAGAATCCAAATTAAAAATAAATCCCCATCTAGCATCTGTTTTGTGCCAAAAAAATTAGGAAGTTTGTAAATGTGCAAGCTTTATTCATTCTAGAAAAGCTGGATGTTTACAGGATTATAAGTCTTCAATCCCTTCTAACTTTTATACTGCAGTCCCTCTGGTAATCAAGCACAGAACAGTATCAAATAAGCCTGGGAGACCAATTTCCACTGTTCAGAAGAATAAAGAAAGGGTCTAATAAGTGGAGAATCAGGAATTCTAGGAAAATAAAAGCCAAAAAACTATTGTCCACTTTTGATAGAAAGCAAGCAACTTTTACATTTCTTTCTGCTTCTCATATTTGCATGTCTGAATGTAAGAAAAGCATATGCCTAATCAGTTATTAAAACATCTTCAATTTCTTTTTTTTTTCAATAACTTGGTACTACAATTTGGTAAATGAGATATTTTAAATGAATAAAAATGAATATTGTATATTTATTTAAAGACTGCTTGTTTCTGTAAGGAATTTGTATCAGTATTGTCAGATTTCATTTTGTTTATTTTTCAAGCTTTGTCGCCACTTACGAATGGCAGTTCCAGAACTACTAGCTACTACACAAAGGGCACCACCCACAGTCCACCAAGTTGGTAGATGATTGAGAAAAAGAATTTGTAAAATAAAAGCAAACACAACATCCATTGTTTTCATTATGGCTACAGGTCCAGCCTTCTCTATCTGTAATGCTTTTGTGAGGAATATCTGTCCCCCCAACCCTAACAAGCCTATTAGTATTATAAGAACCCTGTCTTTACCACAATACGGTAAACGCCATTCATTCATAACAAACAATGTTATAACACATCCCATTAAACCAATGACTGCATAATACCAAATGGACAAAAAATAATGCACAGATTTCCCCACCTTCCTTATTATAACAAAAGTCAAAGCTCCACATACGGTACTTGTAACTGCTGCTACAGTTCCTTTAAGGTGATCTGTGTAGCTTCCTTCAATCCCTGTAACATTTGACCCAAACAGAAATGGTGGCCTGGCAATAAGAACCACTCCAGTGATGGCGAAGAGGGTAAAGAGAAGATCCCAAATACCGTACTTCTCTTTGAGAAAGATCCGTGCCAGCAACGATGTAAAAACAGGACTGCTAAAAGTTATAACAGTGGCGTCTGCTAGTGGCATGACTTGGAAAGCATAGTAGAGAAGAACCATTGCGCTAGAACCAAAGAATCCTCGGAAGAAAAGAAAAATTCTTTTATTTTTTGGTCCCAAAAACCCTGTTCTGAAAAACAGAAATGACACATTAATGTCACTGGCTTGCTTGTTTCACAACCAACATCCAATCACATATAAACATACACACCCTTCTAGATTGTACCCACCCTTCTAGGTGAGGGACTTACCTCAAATATCAAAGTATTTCTAACTGTCTGTGCACAGATCAATTTAATCGCATCACCACCCCCAATCACGTTCAGAGTCCAGAATCTGCTCTTCTAGAGATTAATTTTTTGCTGGAAAATAACCCAAGAGTACCTACAAATTATCTTCTCTTTTTTTTTTTTAAGAACACCACTTCATGGAAAATCAATACATTTGATATAATCCCTGTAGAAACCTCTACAATTCAGGGAGGCAAAGATTAAGTTTTGTGAATTGTATTAAGAAACTATCAACAAATCCAAAACAATGCAATTAAGCAACTGAAGTTTGAATTAACATAATATTGCAATCTGATTTCAGTGATAATTTTAGATCTATTTTTAAGGCATAACTTAAAATTTAAACATTTGCTACACTTACTTGTAGTATATTAAGCCAGGAAGAACGAATGCCATTTGGAAAACACATCGAAACGCACTCACTTCCACTGAATGTACATCTTCTATTTTTTTAAGTAGTAAAGAGGCGACTGAGAAAACGAAGGCCGACAATACAGTATAAAACAGACCAAGTCCTGGACACGTAGCTTTCTTCTTTGCTCCTGCAACAGAAACTCCAGTTAGTAATGATCTGTTACAAGACTTCTCAGGTCAGGCTGCTCTACGTACTGCAGTGCTCCATACACTTGTAGCTGTTCTCGTGGTAGGGGACAGGGGAAGCAAAACAAAAAAATGCAAATACTACATGTATTTACCAGAGCTACCTTGAAAATGTTTCACTGACCACCACAGGTCTCCTTTTTTTCTTAAAACAGAAAGTAAAATACGAACTCTTAACACTTCAGAAGCAAAACTTCTCACAGTTCTACCTCCTCTGCTTCTTGGAGGCATCAGACTAATTTGGGTGATTCTCTATAGGACTAGTTACATGATTCTGACCACTGCTTGATGACTTATAAATACAACTGACTGCAGAATGGTCCGTGGCCAGCTAATGAAACACTGAAAGTTATTACCTTGGGAATCATCTGATTATTGAGCAAGTTAATTAAAGTTCACAAGCAACAATTTCATTTCCTTTCTTCTGAATGCACACACATAAAAGTTAGGTACAGAACCTCACTTTTGTTATACCTCCTGTTCATTTTGCAGCTAAATCACCCTAAATTTGACCTAGACTTACAGAATTTTTATATAACATTATCTTGCTATAAGAATCCAAATATTTTCTTCAAATAAACATGAAATACACATTTTTAAGCAGAAGAAATTTAAGTGACTGATTTTAAAGCATCACAGGCCTGCTTAAAGTACTGATATCTATCACAGTTCCATGAAGACCTCAGTTTCACCTTAGTTTATGCTTATTTATCAGACTTCCTGAAGTAGTTGCCTAAGCCTAATAGTTTCTATTCAAGCTTCCTCACTGATTCAGACTCTCTTCAACCACATACTCATCCTCATCTGCTCCACCATCGACCATTTGAAAACAGAAAACCAAACAAAGAGAGTGGGGCGTGAACGGCTATTGACGTCAACACCATTTCCAAAGAAACTAGCTTTTTGTGGTTTTGCTCTGCTGTGTAAGAGAAACAGTCTCCACTGAACCTAGAGGTGGAAAAGAGAAGCCATCTAAAAATTTATTACCTCACTATCTCTTTTCTTTCTCTCTGCATAAAATGTTGGGAGTTACCTTTTCTTCTGCAACACCCTCTAAAGATAAGAGCCGGAACTTCATGTCCCTAAGGCAGTGTTTTGATAAAAGGGTGCCTCATCTCACATTAGCGAGGAAGCCTGTCAGCCTTATGGATCCTCTAAAGCATTATCAGCAGGGCACTGCTGTGAGTTGCTTAGCAACTAAATATGGTTTTGAGGGTTTGGGTCGTTTTCGTGTTTGGGTGTGTTAGTTGTTTTGGTTGGTTTTTTTTTAATTAACGAAACTTGTCACAAACCATTTTGATCCTCCTTGAGGTCAACATTTAAGGCTGAGAAACTGCATTTTACTACCCAAGAGCTGAGACTGTGGGCTGATAGAGTGTGTTTGGTTCTGGCTTTAACAGTTCTAGAGACCCAAGCTTCGCAACTGCAACCAGGATTTAAAGTAGGCAGAGGGCCTGCTTTTCAGGGAATCTAGCCACACTACAGCTGAAAATGAATAGCAGTTTCTACTAGAAATATTTCTATTTAGCAACAGCCACTTACATGAAAGTGACTAAGAAAACTACCACCAACCAACACTGGACCAGGACATCTACCAGCTCTGAAACAGAGTGGACTTAGAAAACCTTCATGAATGACGTAATGTCCTAATCCACATAGTCACGCATCAGAACTACAAAACCAACATCGTCTCTAATATGAGAGCAAGAGGAATCAGACTGGCCTGTAACTGAGAGGGGAAATCCAAACCCAGGCTGGCTTCTGGATCAACACAGCACAAACAGAACTATTATTTCTATTTCAGGCATAATATCTTGCCTGATTACAATAGAACGAAGCCAATCTAAATAATGGAAGTGTTGAAATGGAAAACCAGTCAAATTAAACCAAAGTAAGCTGAAAGGATCTTATGCCTAGAACTAAGCTTTGGATTTGAAGGAACAAAGGAAAACCAGAAGGAACTCATTTTTGTAAGTTACCCAATATACCAAGCCTATCAGAAACATTATCTTGTAATACCAGAAGTTAAACCATCATATTGCAACATCTCATACTGCCAAAGCATGTGCTCAGTGCAAGGAGAAAGTACTTTATTTCCTTTTAAAAATAAAATGGTACAAGTTATCCATCAAAAACAAGAACTACAGTTATGAAATTTCAAAATACATTATAAGGATAAGTTAGGTTAAAATAACATTTACACCCCACAAAATATTAAGCCTCCAAACACTAGCCTAATGCCCTCAAAATACTCAAGAGCAGTCTGAAAATACAAAAACTTTCAAGTAGTACCCAAGTGCTCTTTTCTGAGTAGCAACAGATTTGAGATTTGGTTTTCCAGTTTTATTCCCTGGCCATCCCCACGCGTAAGGCTTTCAGACATCCTTCCAATTCTGTTTTAAGTCCCGGTCAAATGCCTGCTACTGCACACCATTTGCAGCGTAAATTCTTCACTGGCATTTTAATACCATGCTTTCCTGCAAAGTTTTTATACTTGCAAAACACATACAGTGAAGGAAATCATACTTCCCACATACACGCATCTTGAGAATAGTAGCACAGGCAGAAGAGGACTGGCTATGGGAAAGGTGGTCAGTGCGAAGATGATTCCCCCAGACCTTGAGGAAAGCCAGAAGATGGTGATCCGTTCTTCACACCGTAATAAGCAGAATAGCATCTCTCTTACAGGCTTCATTAAAGTGCCAGGAGCACAACAGCCTCTGTGTGAGCTAATCATGATCATGCAGACAAGATCTAGGCATGATTCATAAAGCTCAGCCATTGACTCAATTAACATTTTGCAAGACAGATTACAAAAAAAAAGTATTTTTGGTGAATAAATTCAAATTTCTCAGGACTTCAAATATTGGCTTGGCTTTTTTTTTCTTCTCCCAAGGTTTGTCTCGGAAGTGACATTAATGTGAATGTCACTGGTGAAGTACACTCTCTCTTCTGGCCTCTCCACAGCTCACTACCTAACAAAAATTGCCATTTTATCCCTTTTCTACTGGAAAATCAATTATAATCCATATTTAATGAGAAACATTTCCAGAGAGGTTGTTTAAAAACTACACGTTAAAGTACTTTAGATAACAACTTAAAAAATTATTTTAGGATGCCATTTATGTATTAAAAGGAAGCCACATTAAACTTACAAAAACATGTTGCACATTTTTTAGTAAGTTCGTGCTTTAAGAATTAAATTTGTCCTAGAAGAGAAGCACCGATTAAGACAAAACAGAGTAAACTCACACTACAGCAAGCTAAGAATTACCAAGGAAGTCACAGTTGCAAGAATACAGACTTGCTGAACAGCACTCATGCCCCTTCCCAACACATTTAGAGAGCCATTTGCCTGAAGGCACCTCGATTTACCTGTCGAGTCTTACTTTATAACTCTGACATCAGGAAGCACTGTTTTCCCGACGGATAATCGCTACCGACGCTCTCAAGAAGCGACCGAGCAGCAGCCCGCCCCTGGTGATGGCAGTGACGGCCCCGAGCGCTCTGCCCGCTCCGGGGGGTAGCGGAGCGCCGGGCATCCGGGGCCCGGCCCGA
>NW_010418234.1:13779-16006 GCF_000710305.1 Buceros rhinoceros silvestris | reverse complement strand
GGGGGTGGGGGGGATGGCGGGGAAGTGTGTGAGTACTTGTTTTCAGACATAATTACTGCTGAGTTCACCGTAGACTTGCAGAGGTACCTGCAGGGGATCAGGGCCTGGCACAAGGCCAGCCTGCTGCTGGCGGTGTCCCAGCACAAACAGAAATGGGGAAACTGGCTAACTAGTAAGAGGGATTTTTCTTCCTCCTGTCCCATATCTTAATTTTAAAAATTTTTTTTCTCCTCCTTTTTGGCAGTACATTGAGTTCCCAGCAGCAGGTTAAGACACCAAGTGAGTGCCACTGCTCTGAGCACATCTTTCACCCAGTGTGTGGAGAAAACAACGTGGAGTACATCTCCCCCTGCTTCGCTGGCTGCACGAACAGCACTGATAATTCTTCCACTCCCAAACAAGTGGTGAGTGGTTTGTAAAGCAGAGCGCATCTTGCTTGCTGGTGATGGTGGAGGCTGCAGCGATGCTGTAGGAGCTTGACAAATGCAGTAGCATAGTAGAGCCTTTTTGATGAGGTGAGAGGAGAGGTCTACCAGAGATGCTGAGTCCTGAGAAGGTGCAACACAGAATTGCTGTAACACCCTGGGAGTCTGCTTGGAGAAATGGGCACAGCGGCACATCTCATTGCAGGATATCATGGCCATGCCTTAAAATTGGAGCTGATGCTCTTGTCAGTCGTCTGCAAAGTGCTGTAGTCCGGGTCTTCGCTAAAAACCCTGCTCTTGACATTGGGAGTTTTACATTTGTATTTTTCCAAACATTTCCAACAGATCTACATGAACTGTTCCCTGATCCGAGCTGGGAACAGGCTGTCCTCCGCCAAGACAGGCTCCTGTCCTCTCAGCTGCTCCCATATGCTCCTTCCTGCCATATTTCTCATCTCCTTTGCTGCCCTGGTAGCCTGCTTGTCCCACAACCCCCTCTACATGATGGTTTTACGGTAAGCAATGGGCAGAGTGGAGTCACGAGGCACTGGGGGAAGCGTGATGTGATGGGTTCCCTTTGCTGGGACCAACAGGGCCTCTTAAATGTGGAACCAGGCCAAGACTCTGTCCAAATACAGAGCTACTGCAGCAGCTCTGACATCCTGTGGCTTCTTCCCTGCAGGGTGGTGAACCAGGATGAGAAATCATTTGCCATCGGAATCCAGTTCTTACTAATGAGACTGCTGGGTGAGTGTCCATCGCCTAACCAGGCTGGGGGAAGGCAGCAGCATGCTCAGAGGCTTGCTTGATCCCAAGGAGGTGTTGAACCTCCTTGGGGACAGCTAGCAAAGCATGCAGGTAGGGCAGGGCGGGCAGCCTGACTCCATCCTCTCCTCTCCAAAGCATGGTTGCCGGCTCCAGCCATGTTCGGTGCCCTCATCGACTCCTCCTGCATCTACTGGCAGAAGCAGTGCACCCTGCGCCAGTTCTGTGTCTACTACAACAACGACTTCCTCCGCAACAGGTATCCCTGCTGGGTGTTTCCCTGGGTCCCCCAGCAGGGATGGCCATGGGGATGGTCCCCCAACTCAGCCTGGTGCTGACTGGAGGTGCCACCTCCAGGCACAGCATCTCCTTGCTCTTCTCCTGACAGATACCTGGGGCTGCAGGTGGGCTACAAGGTAGTGGGCACCATCCTCCTCGCACTTATCAGCTGGAAGGTGAAGAGGAGCAAGGAGTACAATGTGCAGGAGAAGGCAGTGGGGCTGGTGTAGCCCACTCAAGGACTGACTTTGCACCCCGCATTACCCACTGCCAGTACTTTGTCTTTTTTGGGTTTGTTTTTCCTCCTAAGGGAGTGACTTCATCTTAGCAGCTCAGAGCTTCAGCCCACGGCACTCCGTGCTCCTGGCAAGGAATGCTCCACACCAGCCCCATCCTGAGACCGGCTCCTCCCAGGCTCTCCAGCTGCACTTTGCCCATCGCTTTGAGGAGTGGGCAGCCCCTACCAGCTGGAGCAGGAGGTGGACCGGAGCTGAAGCACAGCCCTGTCCCATATACCCAGAGAAGTGCCTGCTGTGGGTGACGGTCCCCACCTCCAGTGGGACGTTTCCAGCTGGGTAATGCTCTCCTGGCTGGGATGGGAGCAGGGGAGATGGCTGCCAACCTGTGGGGCTGCCCTGTGTCCTTCTCTGCCCACACCCCTTGCAGAGGTCAGCATGGACACCACACAGGTGTTGTGAAAAGTTATTACTAGGGGTTTATTGCAGAACATTTGGGGGGGGTTGTTGCTCTTTTTTTTT
>NW_010418234.1:13133-13655 GCF_000710305.1 Buceros rhinoceros silvestris | reverse complement strand
TTTTTTTTTTTTTTTTTTTTTTAAATAAAGGTCACTTTTCCAACTGCGGTGCTTTGCTGATCTCCCCCACCCCAACAGCAAGGCAAGGTGGTGGGAATGAGCATCCCTTGCTGGCAAAGAAATGGTGGCAGATGGGGCTCCTTCTGCAGCTCCACCAGTGATGAGGGGCTGCGCAGAGCAGCCATAATGGCTTACGGGTCAGGCAGCCCAGGGCCAGCAGTGCCTACATGCAGCCCCATGAAACCTGCTGGCAGCCCCATGCCCACAGCACAATGCCTGCAGGACACTGAACCCTGCCTGCATCAGCCTGCACCCTGCCTACAGCCTGCTGTCCACAGCCCCGTGCCAAAAGGCGTCTGCCCAATTCAGCACGCTGCAGGTTCAGCACTGCCCAGTTCACTCTGCAGGCAGAGGGCAGGGACTGGCAATTACAGGTCTGTGGGCACAGGGCTTGGGCATGGCGCTCTAGGCAGGGCGCAGGCAGCCGAGGGCACAGGCTGGAGGCGGCGCATGTTGGACGGG
>NW_010418234.1:2880-13077 GCF_000710305.1 Buceros rhinoceros silvestris | reverse complement strand
CAGGGCGCAGCCAGCCGAGGGCACAGGCTGGAGGCGGCGACTGTTGCAGGGGACTGAAGGCAGCAAGCTGGGTGCTGCCGGCATGGGGCTGATGGCCTGGTGTTGCAGGCATTGTGCAGGGTGCTGAGGACATGGGCATACAGGTGGAGGGCTACAACCATGTGCCTGGTGGCAGTGGGTTGTGGACAGGCCGCAGGGGGCTGCAGGCGGGCAGCTTTGGTCAGTGAGCTTTGGGCATGAGTCGCTAGGCAGTGCAGGTGGCCTGAGAGCATCAGGCTGCAGGCACGGGGCTGTTGGCAGGGATCTGTAGGCAGGGGACAGTTGTCAGGGGGCTGGAGAAGGGCTCAGAGGGCTACAGGAAGGGTGCGTGGGCAGGAGTCTGCAGACAGGGAGCACAGGGTTTCAGGCATGCAGCTGTGGGCACAGGCTTGGACACAGAGCTCTGGGCAGGGTGCAGGGGGCTGGAGGCACAGCGCTGTGGGCAGAGAATGAAGACAGGGCTCTGTGGAGTACAGGAAGGCTCTGTGGGCTGCAGGAAGGCTCTGTGGGCAGGGTCTGCATGCAGGGCACTGTAAGCAGGGCACAGGGAGCAGCAGGCAGGGCGCGGGAGGTTATAGGCATAGTGTTGGATGCAGAGGTCTGCAGGCATAGAGTGGGTGGGCGCAGGCACGAGGTGTGTGCAGAGGGCTGCAGGGAGGTTTGCAGGGGTGGTTCTGGGAAGGGGCAGGGATTTGCAAATAGAGTGTAGGCAGGGGCCCATGAGCCTTGAGCAGGTATTTGCACATACAGCATTGCAGGCAAGTGATTGTGGGGCAGCAGGAAGAGTCTGTTGGGTGTGTTGGTGTAGACAGGGTGCAGTGGGCTGCGAGCACGGTGCTGCGGGGAGAGTTCTGCTGGCGTAGTGTTAGAGTCACAGTGCTAGTGCAGGGGGTTCTGGTCATGGCGGGGCCTGTGGTCAGCGGGCTTTGTGCATGGTGTTGCAGGAAGAGGGCTGCAGTGGTTTGCAGGCAGTGATCTGCAGGTGTAGTGCAGGGGGCTGCAGGCAGAATCTGTGGGAAGAGGCCTGCAGGGAGAAATGGGGCTGCAGGCATGATAGAGGGGCTGCAGGCAGGGTGTTACAGGGATGAGGCTGATGACAGGGGGGCCACAGGTAGTGTACAGCAGGCACCAGGCATGGTGATTCAGGCAGAGGACTGCAGGCAGCATGCAGGGGGCTGTGGGCAAGGGGCTGTGGGCAGGGGTCTGCAGGCAGGGCGCAGGGCCTGCAGTTATGGGGCTGTGGCACAGGGTATAGATCTCCCAGCAGAATGCAGGCAGCTAAGTGCATGGGCTGAAGGCAGGGGGCAGTGGCACAGGGCTGCAGGATCTGTGAGCACAGAGATGCAGGCAGGGAGCAGAGGGTTGCAGGCATGCAGCCATGCACAGGGAGCTTGGGCACGGAGCTCTAGGCAGGGTGCAGTGGACTCTGGGCAGCGAAGGCAGAAGGCCTGCGGGAACAGCCCAGGGGCTGCAAGCAGGCTCCAACAGGCATGCCTCCGATGGAAGCAGTCCTTGGTACAGCGGTCATCGGGCATGGGATCACAGACAGAGCCCGCAGGCAGGGTGCAAGGGTCTGAAGGCATTGGGCAGGGGCTGCAGGCATTGGGCAGCAGTGCTACAGGCACGGGCCCGTGGGCAGAGGTCTGCAAGCAGCAGGCAGAGAGCTGCAGGCAGGGAGCAGACAAGCAGCGGTGAGCACACGGCTTGAGCATGGAGCTCCAGGCAGGATGCACAGGGCTGTGGGCATGAGCCGATGGCGGGAACTGCAGGCAGGGGTCTGTTGGCCTGGTGTTGCAGTCACAGTGCATGGGGTTCTGGTCCTACACAGGGATGCAGGCAGGGGCTTCCGGGCTGGGTACAGGGAGCTGGGAACGGGCCAGTGGAGTTTGGACATGGGGCTGCAGGAAAAGGGCAGGAGGCAAGGGGTTGCAGACAAGGCACATGCAGCAGGCTGCAGGAAGGCTCTGTGGGCAGGGGCTGCAGGCAGAGGACAGGTTGTTGCAAGCATAGGGTTGTGAGCAGGAGCCTGCAGGTGTGGGGTTGCAGGCAGGAATCAGAAGGCTTTGGCCACGAAGCTGCAGGCATAGAGTTGCCTATCTGCAAGAGTCTGCAGGGTCGTCCTGTGGGCAGGGCTCTGCAGGCAGAGGGCTGTGGGCAGGTGGGCTGGCAGCAGGGTTCATGGGGCAGCGGCAGGGTCTGTAAGCAGAGGCGGGCTGGGAGGTTTCACGGGACTGCAGGCAGAGCCACTGCAGGCATGGCCCAGGGGGCTGAGAGTAGGCACCAGGCATGGAGATGCAGGCAGAGGACTGCAGGCAGCATGCAGCGGTCTGTAGGCAAGGGGCTGAGGGCAGGGGTCTGCAGGCATGGTGCAAGGCCTGCAGTTATGGCGCTGTGGGCAGTGGAGTGGGGCACGGAGCTTTAGGCAGGGAGTAGGCGGGGCTGAGGGCATGGGCAGCGGACAGAGGCTGTGGCAGGGGGTGCAGGCAGGATTCAAAGGGCTACAGGAAGGATGTGTGGGCAAGGGTCTGCGGACAGCAGGGAGGGGAGCTGCAGGAGGAGCAGAGGGTTTCAGCTACGTGGCTGTAGGCACAGAGCTCTGGGCAGGGTGTGGGAGGCTGCAGGCAGCGGGTTACAGGCAATGCCTGCAGGTATAGGACGGGGAAGGGGAGGGGCTGCTGTGGGATGGGGCCCAGTGAGCTGCAGTAAGGGTTTGTGGGCAGGGGTCTGCAGACATAGTGGAGGAGGGTGCAGGCATGGGATCGCAGGCAGGGTGCAGGGCGCTTCAGGCATGGAGTGGCACACACAGGGATTCAGACAGGGTTCATGTGCCAGCAGGGAGCTGCAGGCAGGGTGCACAGGCATGGCAGAACAGGCTTTAGACACGGGGATACAGGCAGAAGACTGCAAGTGGGGACCATAGGCAGGGTTGTGGAGGATATATGTGCCACAGGTAGGGATGTCTGAAGGGAGCACACCAGCTCCAAGGCCTTCCTGATCTGCTCAAGCAGAGCTTCATCTGCCCACAACACTACCCGAGACCTCTCCTTTTCTGGCAGGGTGAAGGCAGCCAGCTAGAATGGGAAGAGAAGTGTCAGCTGGTGGGATCTGGAGATGTGCCCACTGGTGATGAGAGCCTGCTGTCACCTTCAGAGGGTAACATGGGAGCACTGATTGACTAGTATCACAGGAATTGCTTCACGGGCTTATGTGAAGAGCCTGGTGCTGCGCAAAGGACAACCCCCCCATCCTGCCAAGCCGATGCTGCCACAAGAGCTTGGATGTGACTGTACTAGATCTGAGGTCACAACTCTTTCATGGCTCCTGTAGAAGGGGCAGCTGCTGAAGCACCCATAGAGGATCATGGCAGATGCTGCTGGTTGAGATCAGCAGTACTATCCACACGGATAAGAGAGAGCAAAAGGTGCTGGAGAGCCTGTCAGTGGGTCAGGATCAGTGACGTCCACAGCCAGGCACAGACATGGCTGTGGCCAAGGTGAAGATCACTACACCCACAGCTCAGGAAGGGACTGAAGGGCTAGGGCTGAGTTGAGATGGGGCTCCCGGGCCCATGGGCAATGAGTGTGGGCCAGTCAGAGCCACTGTACCTTCCTCCTCCCACATGGCCTTCCTTAATTCTGCTTTCTCCATCTTCATCCCATCAGAGGTCCATCAAGCTGGACAAACCCCAGGAGGTACTGGTCAGTGAAAGTGTACAAGGTGGCCCAAACGGGGCACATGGAAGCTCCTGGCCCCAAAGGTGTCAAGGTGGCTGGGGCTGGCCAATGATTCTGTTGCACAGTTGCAACACCTGGTTTTGGGAGCCTTGGAAACCACCACCAGTGGGATGCTAATTAATGTTCAGGGATCGTGCTATTTTTGCTTTTCTTTGCCTTTCAGCAATCTCTCCTCCATTTTCATGCAGGCTCTACTATGCTGGATCTCACTGTCCTTGTCCATCTCCTTTTGAGGGGAACAACCTGCAGGCAAAGCACAACACCCAGCGAAAAACCTTGAAAAAGCTTTAAAATACAGTAAAAGCCTCAATTGCTGCAGACACGTAAATGCAGCAGGATGAGAGACTCTGAGTCAGGCAGCTGGAGCAGGAAGGACTGAGTTTATCACTCATCCTGCTGTCTTGCTAAAGCCATCTAAATACACTGGTTGCCAGGCTGCAGCCTGAGAAGCAACTTGCACAAAGCCACAGGCTGGGAGCAAGGTTTATACATCAGAGCCAAAACACAAAGCTGACTGGGGCAAACTACAAAAACCCAAAAAACCCACAAAACCAAAAATCAAACCCACAATATTCAGAGTTTCCAGTTCTGCCCTTTTCCCTCAGACACTAGGGAAAACTAGCCCTAAATATTTCAGAGGCCAGACAGAACATGGTCCAAAACACACATGCAGCTCTGTAACAGCCCAGCTCATGCTCCGCCCCCCAGCATGAGCAGCACTGGGTGCAGCCCCAGCTCAGCCACACACAGCCACCTCCGAGACCCACAGCTGCGCTCAGGCAGGGAAGACAGAGGCGTCTCCATCCAGCTGTGAAGCTGCAGGGTGCCACAGCCACCTTCACCCTAGAGCAGAGCAAGGGCTCTGTGACTTACCCACAGCAGCCAAGCACAGCGCACTGCAGCTGGCTTAAGTTTTCTTGTGCATTTCAGCAAAATGCCTTTAAGTTTTTTGGTTGCTCATTTGGATTTTTTTGCTTCGTGATTATCAAGCCTCTAACATTGAACCTAAGAAGTAAAAACATACCCCACCACCCCCCGCAAAAGAAAGCCCTGTGTGTGGAGGAGGCATTGCTTTAAGTTGTTTGTTTCCTAATTTTGATTTTTTTGCTTCGTGATTACCAAGCCTCTAACATTGAACCTAAGAAGTAAAAACATACCCCACCACCCCCCGCAAAAGAAAGCCCTGTGTGTGGAGGAGGCATTGTTTTTCTGACAAGACAGATGTGGCCACCAGGAAGGAAAGGTTCCTGTGTCATGTCGAGCATAAGCAAAGGCCCCGTCCATGTGGAGTTGACACTGCTGAGAAGGGGCTAATACAGACAAGCTAAAGCAAGACTTGAGAACAAACATTTAAGCAAAAAAAAAAAATTTAAGGAATACTTTTAATAAGAATAACTCAAAACCAATCATGGCTTCATGCTACCTTATCCCAGCAGAGGCTGGTGCCCGGCCTCTGCTTATCAATACAGGTCTTTGCAAGCAGAGTAACAAAATGAAGAAACAGCAATATTCTCACTTCAGCATTAGACTCAAAGCAGGCAGCCTAGGAAGGATGTCCAGATAAAGGACTTCAAAGCATGACAAACATGTTCCAACAATATTCTAGCCGCAGAAAATATAACAATATAACATACTTCATAAATATAACACTCCCACCTCCTGTATGGACAGTAGAGGAGCCACTGGGTTCACAAGACTAGAGATAAAAGGCCCCACTTCAAGACAAGCATGGGTCTTTGCTGAAGTCTGTTCTCGCTCTTCCCAACACTACTAATACTTGACAACACCACAGGGGGCAGAGGATACCCCAGACAGAGAGGAAAAGAACACAGTAGATCAGCTTCCTTCGCAAATGAAGCATCAAACAAGAGAGGAGGGGAGCCTGCAAAGGACAAAGAAGGTCTTACCAGGAGCCAGCCACTCTCTCCTCCCACCCTCAAACAAAAGGGGAAGCAACAAAAACAAAGGAAAAATTCCAGTGTGGTTGGACCTCACAATATGCAGTGTGGCGAGCTGCCATCCTCACACAGGTGCCACACAGAAGTGACACCCCATGAAAGCACAAAGCTACACGAAGCTGCTGGGCAAAACAACTGTGTTTTAAGGCTGTTTAGGAAAGGGAAGCTGAACGCCCAGCACAGTACCAGGTCTTGTCTCCCACCTGACCAACACCAATGCTGCTGGAAGATCTCACTTTGGATAACCAATGCTCCTGGGCAGACCCTGGGAAGGAGGAAAGCAGATGTCGCCTGGACAGATTAAGAGCATGCTGAACCAGAGCTCTCCAACACTCCAAGCCTCGAAGCAGCCTCCTGAGCCACTGAGATAGCTACAGGGACAGGCATTCCCTGAACCTTCCCTGCAAGATTAACAGTTGAGATCATGCACGCAGCAACTTTGGCTTTAAACACCACAGACAAATGAGTATAGACTGGGAAAATCTCACATTTTTTCCTCTCTTCATTGAACATCTTCCTCAGGAGGAGGAATCATACTAATGTGCTAGCAGCTCCCTGCTAGAGCTCCCCCTCTCACTTGGCCACAACTGCTGACTAATTACACACACAAAAAAAAAATCTTACTGTAGTCACTGGAGCAAATGCCTGCCTCACACATAATAAAGGTATGAATCTAAAATGGTGCCTGCCTCATAGTTTCAAGTTAAGACCCTACTGTACTGTCACTTGCAGAGTGTGCATGTGTGTCTGTGGGAGAAGAGCCTGAAGTACGGGAAGGAAAAGCAGAGTGAAAAAAGCTTTCAGGGTATATAGCCCTCAGTGAAAGAAAAACTCTCAAGAACTGTTGAACAGTGTCCAAAGTCACAGGCAGGACAGCTGACACGGGCAGCTCACAGTGACAAAGGCAGAGCAGACAGCCACTCCAGTCCCACGGAAACAGGACTGCACCAGTTTGGAAGAATGGGAAAGTAGGAGACACAAAGGAAAACAGCTTTTCATACTCTCCTCAATCACTGCCCAGCTGAGAGAGCCTGTGCACTCTGCCAGGGCAGCACAGGTGATGTCCACAGCCCTCACAGCGCAAAGGTGGAGAAAGAAGTCCAAATCAGGGGGTGATCAGTAGCTCCGAAAGACAGCAGGGTTGTAACGGTAAACCAAGAGAGAAGACAACACACAGACTCCAATCTCAAACTCACCTGAAGTACACTCCTCCCTAATTTGCTTGGCAACTACCAAATGAAAAGCCTAAAGATTCAGGAAACACAGAAGCCGGGAGGTCAGCATCCCAGAGGAAGACAAAATAGGAGAGGAGGGTTGCAGTGTGAAGAGACAGTCAGAGGAAATCACATCAGCAATTGTGTCATGTTGCACTCAAGCCCATGAGCAGCAGCGGAAGATAACACAATGCTGATTTACAGCTAAGGTTTCTTCTTTCTGCAGCAAAATAAGATTCAAGTGCTTTTTCCTTTGATCCCCCAAATGTCCTGCCCCTGACCTCCCCAAGTCTCTCCCTCCAGCCCTGCCCTCTGTTCAGGCAATCTTGGCCAGCCATTTCTCAAGGCCCTCGAAGTCAGCATCTCCCTCCTCTCCCTTGCTGCCCCGAGCGCTGCACTCCAAAAATTCCACCTTCATGGGTAGCTGGGAGAAGTCGAAGTCCTTGCCCTTCTTCCCCAGCTGGGCAGGGCTGCCAGTGGCTGAGCCATCCAGACTGGTGGGAGCTGCAGAGCGGGTCACTCGTAAGGTATTGCTGCAGACAGAGAAAGGAAAGGGTTAGGAACTGGGGGAACGTTACCCACAGCATGGCTGCTGAGATGCTTTGGACCCAGCTCTGTCAGCAGGATGCCAGCTATGCCAAGGACAGAAGGTCCCATGGCTCTGCCCTGCGAGGCACAGGCAAGAGCAGGCACTTAGGTCACTTCTCCTAAATACCTGCTGCAAGGCACAACTGCTGAGAGGCTCAAGAGAGCAAGACACACAGGAGGTCACTCCAGAAGAGGGTGCATGAATACATTTTGTTTTGTAATAACAGCAAGATGCAGGCAATGATGTCCTCATCTGCTAACACCTCCATGGCAGATAGCACATGATTTAGCCCACAGTGCTCAGGATCCGCAACTGGGAAGAGAGAGACACCCATGATATCAGGGATCACCACACTGCCACTTGAGTGTGCCAAATACCTTTGGGGATTGAGAAGAGGATCAAGTCTCCCCACTGCTCTTGTGAGCAATGCCTGTCCAAGGACCAGGCTGCAAAGTCACTACTGCTCCTGGCCTTCAGCTCGCTGCAGCACCTCGACCCCTGCCACACACAGACCTCCTCGCCCACAGTCACCAGGCATCCAAGGCAGAGGCAGCACAGGGAGGTGAAACAGCCCAACAAAGGGACACTGTGATTTGGCTGCCTTTTAGGCCCCAAAAAGCGAGGCTAGCGAGTCAAGGGACTGCATCAGGCGCAGATGCATACACAATCTTTCCCCAGGTCTTTGAGTGCCCAGTAAGAGCCTCACGGGTGGAGTGCTGCATCTCTTTCAGAGACAGAGCAGCCTGGCAGCGCGTGCTCTCAGTCAAGCCCAGCTACTCCTTATTCACAGAATGAAGTTAATGGAGAACAGGGAAAGAACAACACTGCACAGAGGTCTGAGCTCAGGAACAAGACAGCACACACTTCCTTGGGTTCTCCACACAAGGACATCCAAGTACAGCAGTGCAGGGAGGAGGATGGCAGCAACCTGCCAGCCTGCAGGAATAACGCTGTCCAACAGAGCACACAGAACCTATCTAGAAATCCAACTTCTACACACCAATAACTGGCAAATGCTCAACATCAGAACCAAGGAATGCTTATTTTCCTAGAGAGCTTGAATATGCGGCAATTAATTCCTCTCTTAAAACAGGAAGCTCAGGTATTCACCGGAAGAGGCATGAGCACAAATAAACGTGCTGCTGTCTACTGGCCAAAAAGATTATCAAATCAGAGAGTCCTGTAGGGTGGAAAAAAACACCCTTAGGATCACCAAGTCCAGCTGTAAACCTAACACCAACAAGTCCCACCACTTGGCAACAAGATGGCCACATCCCACAAACATGCATTTTTTTGAGGACCAAAGAGCTACACTCCTTCTAGTCCTTCTACCCCCAAGACTGCCTTGCCACTAACTCCAAACCAGCAAACAGGACCCACCCTTCTGCATCACAGCAGCCCTGCAAAAACACTTGTGCCAGTACAACCCAGAAGAGCTACCAAGATCTTCACACCACTCACACGAAGTCTGACATGTGGAAGCCAACCCTGCTTGCACCTGAAGCCATGGCAGTGCCCTGGGCCAAGGGAGGTACTGCTTCACCTAAGGACGGCAGCCTTTAGGAAAGGACTGGGTTGTTGTGTCTCCAGCCCACAGCTTCTAGGAGGCAGTATCTGTGCCCACTGCCTTTTTGTATGCTTTAGCAAAGAGCAACCTTCTCTCAACCCAGTTACACAAACACAGACAACATGGACTACTCTTCTTCTACAATGAACTTAAGATGTGGCTCAAGGGAGCTCATGGAGCACTGAGGTAAGAGATAAAAAGGAGAAAAGAAGCTCAGAGGGTTCAAGATCCAATTTCTCACTTACAGCTCTTTCTCCAGCTGCTGTTGAATAAGTTTTGCTGATTTTGCCATTGTGACATCTAGAAAGAGAAAAAAAATGAAATCAACTCTTTGGTTTTGTGTCAGAATTCAGAACCTGGTTCCTCCTTCTAAAGGTACAGCATGGCCTGCTCGTAGTGTGCAGTCATAAGAGTTACTGGGACAAAGATGGCTTTGTCTGCAGCACAGTAAGGGACACTGGAGCTTTGGGTTTGCAGGCGTGAGCGAGAGCAACCCTAACGTCTAAAATAACATAGAAAATGAACAACTTCTTGCTGGGCAGTAAGCGGCTTCAAATAAAAGATAGGGTTTGATGTCGCACCTACAAGGTCCAGCACTCTCGCTTATCCTGGCATTACAGAGCTCAACACGGCACTTTTTAAGCTATGGCACGTGGAGCCATGAGGCCTCAGGCAGCTCTTGAAGTACACAAAATGTCTAAGAAAATCAAATCTGATCCTGCCCAAAAGCTTCAGATTGTTACACAAGGATCCATACCTTCACTATAAAAGTTGTAGAGATCTGAAAATCTACATTTTCCCAGTAAATGGGTGTTCCTACTAGTTTAATTATGAGAAAACAACCTTGGCAGCTAAAAGGTTGTCTGATTTTAACACTGGCGTTACCAGGTGTGTACAGGTAGCTCATTATGCTCAGGCTGATCCTATTTTCTGCTGCCTGCAGATTTGGGAATGCAGTTCTGCACAAGCCGAAAGCCACCTGCCTTACTTAAGCCCATCCAAAAGCTGTAGGTCTCCCAAGTGGTGCTCCTCTGCAAAGCTGTTAGATATACCCAACCTAAGAGTTCTCCCAGTGGCTGCTAGGCATGTTCCTGCT
>NW_010418234.1:0-2766 GCF_000710305.1 Buceros rhinoceros silvestris | reverse complement strand
CTGAGTAGTCCAAGTTTAAAACTAAGTTCCAGCACTCATTTTGCTGAAATAGCTCCTAAGAAATTCAGCACCCACAGTACAAGCGCCTGTCCCTCCAGGACTGAGTGCACTACTCAGCCTGCAAGGCAGTACACGATACCTTGCTTATTGCAAGCGATCAGCAGTGCAGGGGCATTTTTGAGCACAGTGCTATCAACCAGGACCTGGTACAGGAACTCCGCCACATCCTTCACCTCTCGCTGGAAGGCCACACTATCCACCACAAACACGATGGCTCTGGAGGAAAGAGAGAAGAACGTGTGCTGTGCCTGAAGCTCTGCAACCATCTTCCTCTGCAAATATTCCAGCGTGGGGCAACACATTTGTTTCCACAACTGGTCTCATTCGACTCAAGAGCAGGTGAGCATGTGCTGGCTGAAACACACCCCATGTCCAGCCCCAGCAGGAAATTTTTCCCCCTCTGCCCCACGGATATATGACATACCCTAAACCCTCCCCGCTGCAGCCGCATTGTCTCCTGACACACTACAAACACAATTCAGCGGATAAGCGGAACAGTAACTAACCCCTGGTACGCCATGGTTGAGCTCCAACTACTAGGGCACCACCACACAGTGAACCCAGCCCAGCTCACGGTATCCATAGCACCATTATTTGGTTCGTTCCTGTCCAAAACATGACCTGTCCCCTCCTCCCCTGCCAACCTCCTCCAAGTTACCTGGCTGCAGCCTTGAACCTCTCCAAGAACTGAAGCCGCAAACTCTCATGGCCTGGGAGGTCGATTAAGGTCACGTTAGCGCTCTGGGAACAAAAGCAAGAAGGTATCAGCAACACCTTATGTAGGAGTACCTGCGATCACAGATTGGGAAAACCAGTCTGATAGCGGATTCCAGTTAGCTTGGTGCTGAGACAGCAGAGGATGAGCGAATCCCCATGGCAGGCAGAAGCACGTAACTCTCCCTGAGGTGCAGTCTCTCCATCAGGCAAAATTCTGACAGGCAAAAGAAGTGCTGAGGAACACCAGCCAGGAAGGTGCCAACACCAGCAAACCACCCCCCAGAGCTGAGGAGACAGAGCATCACCGCAGAGAAAAGAGAATGTCTGACCCATTTCTCAGCCACAGCACCCCCCCACAACTACCACACGCAGAGTGCAAGCGACAAAGCTTCGTGAGTCACCTCTCTCGGTATACCAGCAGATTTACACTGTCCATGACAGCAAGTACATCTCTGCACAGCAAAACCACAAGCTCCCGCCCTGCAGGGCCCTGACACAGCACGCAAATCCCACAGCCTCTGAATCAAGGTATCTATTCATGCGCAACTCAACTGCAAGCCTACCTCAATGCACATAACTTTGCTGGGAATAACACAAAAATGCCCTTGCAAGAGACTCTGACTGAAAGCTACACACCTTTCCCCTTCCACAGGCTGTCAGCCCGAGAAAGCAGTGACCTTCAAGAGGATGAACACCTCTCGCACAACCCTGATGGAGCCAGCCAGGGCCACGTCACCACCCTCCAGATACCACTAGTTGTTCTCAGGAGGAACGAGAACACTACACAGACCCCATCTACTGCTTGCTCTTTGGATTTTAACAAAAACCTTGTTTACAATTAAAAAAAAGAAAAGCAACAGGCCACGCTGCAACACTCCAGCACCCCTCCCCCTCCAAATACCTCATGTCTCCTCAGTCTTAGAGACACAAGTATTAAAAAAAACCCTGCAATTCCCTTTACTAAGTTTTTAATCTCTTCTTATCACCACTATTGCTGAAGATTGCCATAGAGAAACCCCAAAAAATCCTCTGCGTGCACTGTTCACCAGCACGTAACCTGCTTCTAGCTCGCTGCTTCTGCTGCCACACATGCACCCAGCAAGAGAAAGAAACTCTTCTGGGAAAACTAAAGAGACCACCACAATAACTGCAAATAATGAGGTCTGTGACAGCCCAGGGCCTGAAAGTAAGAAAAGCCCTTTTCTGACACCGTGCAAACTTCAGCCAGAGACTCTTTTCACGCTTGCTAAAGCTTTAAATTCAGGGTTTCTTGGCAGACACAGAAATTACCGACAAGCAAATACGCCGAACAGAACAATGTTCTCTCACAAATCTCCTTCCTGCTCCAAGCCACACCACTGTTCCCAAAGCGTGTGTTTCACTCCACTGTACAAGCAGCTCCTCTTACTACTCGCCTTTCAAAATGTGAGACACAGATGTGGTTTTCAGTCAAAAAGGTTTCACAGTTTGACAAACAAAGAAAAAAGAACCCGAGGAGGTGAGAAGTGCCAAATACGTCCCAGTATTTTCCTACTTTCTCCACACGCACTGCCTAGAAAAGTCCTATCCTGTCCTTGTATCAAACTGGGAACTGATCTCAGGCCAGGAGACTGAGCGGCCCAGGAAGCAGGAAAACAAAGGCACCAGCTGGCTGCAGCAACCACACACAAGGTACAGCTGGAACTCCACCTGCTCACCTTGTCATTGCCAGCTCTGTACACTGCGGAGGTGTCGGTTATCGACGTCTGGGTTTCACGGTACCTTCCTGTTAACAGCTGCAGAAGAAAGTCATTTTCAGAACAAGGTGGCTGAAGGTACACGGGCATTGTGTTTCCTCCACTCAGAAACTGAAATGATCTGTAAGGGGTAACTGACTTCAGATATGCTTTCAATTCACACGCATGAAATAATTCCAGGTTGTTTTTTTTCCCCAAAGAACTTTAAAAACACTCCTTAAGGGGGGAAAAAAAGAAAAAACTATTTATAGAC
>NW_010418233.1:3894-5955 GCF_000710305.1 Buceros rhinoceros silvestris | reverse complement strand
TGTAGGACAGGCTGGCCCGGAACCCTCCCAGTCTGTCCCAGTGCCTCCCAGTACTCCTGAGGAACATCACAGTTAACGCCCCAGAGCTCCCAGTGCCTCCCAGTCCTTCCCAGTGCCCTCCCAGTACTCCTGAGGAACATCCCAGTAACACCCTGGAGCTCTCAGTGCCTCCCAGTGCCAACAGAGCTCTCGCCCAGTGCCTCCCATTCCCCCAGCACCAGCACCCAGTGCCTCCCAGTGCTCCCAGTCGCCCTGTGCCCCACCTTGGTCATCCTGAGCGCAGGTGCCCAGAGCATTGGGACTCCCCCCAGTGCCTCCCAGTCCATCCCAGTACCCAGACAGCTCGCCCCCAGTGCCTCCCATTCCCCAACACCAGCACCCAGTGCCTCCCAGTTGCCCAGCACCCACTTTTGTCCTGCTGGGTGCAGATGCCCAGTGCAGTGGGACTCTCCCCAGTACATCCCAGTATCCTCCTAGTCTGCCTCAGAGTCCTCCCGGTGCCTCCCCATCCGTCCCAGTGCCCTCCCAGTAACTCCCAGTGCCTCCTGAGGAACGTCCCAGTACTCCCAGTTGCACTGTACCCACCCAGGTCCTCCTGGGTGTGGGCACCCAGTGCCTCAGAACTTCCCCCAGTGCCTCCCAGTGTCCTCCCACTGCTTCCCAGTACCTCCCCAGTTCCTCCCAGTCTGTACAGTACCATCCCACCACGTCCCAGTACCTGACCAGTGCTTCCCAGTACCCCCAGCTACCCTGCACCCACCACAGTTCTCCTGGGCAAGGGTGCTCGAGGCACCAGAACCCCTCCCAGTAACTCCCAGTGTGTTCCAGCATCCTCCCAGTGCCTCCCAGTGCCCACCCTGGTCCTCCTGGGTGGTGTCGTTGTAGTTGACCTGCTCACACACCCTCCTGCCCTTGCCCAGGTTCCGCTCCAGTGCCTCCCAGTGCCTCCCAGTGCCTCCCATCACCTTCCCAGTACCTCCTACTCCTCGCCTCCCAGTACCTCCTACACCTCTCCCAGTGCCTCCCAGTACCTTCCCAGTGCTTCCTACTCCTCTCCCAGTGCCTCCCAGTACCTCTTACTCCTCTCCCAGTGCCTTCCAGTACCTCCTACTCCCCCAGTTCCCCCTACACCTCTCCCAGTGCCTCCCAGTACCTTCCCAGTGCTTCCTACTCCTCTCCCAGTGCCTCCCAGTACCTCTTACTCCTCTCCCAGTGCCTCCCAGTACCTCCTCCTCCTCTCCCAGTGCCTCCCAGTACCTCCCCAGTACCTCCTACACCTCTCCCGGTGCCTCCCAATACCTTCCCAGTGCTTCCTACTCCTCTCCCAGTGCCTCCCAGTACCTCTTACTCCTCTCCCAGTGCCTTCCAGTACCTCCTACTCTTCTCCCAGTGCCTCCCAGTATCTCCCAGTGCCCACCTTGGTCCTCCTGGGTGGCACTGTTGTAGTTGACCTGATCACGCACCCTCCTGCCCTTGCCCAGGTTCTCCTCCAGGTCCTCCCAGTGTCTCCCAGTACCTTCCCAGTGCTTCCTACTCCTCTCCCAGTGCCTCCCAGTACCTCTTACTCCTCTCCCAGTGCCTCCCAGTGCCCACCTTGGTCCTCCTGGGCGGTGTCGTAGTTGACCTGATCACGCACCCTCCTGCCCTTGCCCAGGTTCCGCTCCAGTGCCTCCCAGTGCCTCCCAGTGCCTCCCATCACCTTCCCAGTACCTCCTACTCCTCGCCTCCCACTACCTCCTACACCTCTCCCAGTGCCTCCCAGTACCTTCCCAGTGCTTCCTACTCCTCTCCCAGTGCCTCCCAGTACCTCTTACTCCTCTCCCAGTGCCTCCCAGTGCCCACCCTGGTCCTCCTGGGTGGTGTCGTTGTAGTTGACCTGCTCACACACCCTCCTGCCCTTGCCCAGGTTCCGCTCCAGTGCCTCCCAGTGCCTCCCAGTGCCTCCCATCACCTTCCCAGTACCTCCTACTCCTCGCCTCCCACTACCTCCTACACCTCTCCCAGTGCCTCCCAGTACCTTCCCAGTGCTTCCTACTCCTCTCCCAGTGCCTCCCAGTACCT
>NW_010418233.1:3143-3524 GCF_000710305.1 Buceros rhinoceros silvestris | reverse complement strand
CCCCCCGCTGGCCCTGCCCCGGGTTGCGGGCAGGTCCTCCTGCTGCTGCTCGTAGTGGTGCCGCAGCAGCTTCTCCCAGTAGTCAGGGTCCACGTTCTCCTCCTGCTTGATGATCTCCCGCTCGATCTCCTCGATCTGGGGGGGGACACGCTCCCTCAGCGGCCACCCAGGACCCCGCGGCGGGCCACCGCCAGCCAGGCCACCGCTGGCTCCCCTGTCCCCAGCTTCAGTGTCCCCAGCATCTCCATCATCCTCATGAGCTCCACCTCCACCATCCTCATCATCCTCATCAACCTTGTCATCCTCATCACCCTCATCAACTCCATCATCCTCATCACCTCCACCATCCTCACCACCCTCATCACCTTCACCATCCTCACC
>NW_010418233.1:1841-2976 GCF_000710305.1 Buceros rhinoceros silvestris | reverse complement strand
CCCCCATCCCCCCCCCCACCCCCCCCATCCTCACCCCCCCCACCATCCTCATCCTCATCCCCTCCACCATCCTCATCCTCATCCCCTCCACCATCCTCATCACCTCCACCATCCTCACCACCCTCATCAACTCCATCATCCTCATCACCTCCATCATTCTCATCCTCATCACCTCCACCATCCTCAGCAGCCTCGTCACCTCCACCAGCCTCGTCACCTCCACCAGCCTCATCACCTTCCTCAGCCCCACCTTCACCTCCATCTCGTCTCCATCACCTCTTTCATCTCCCACTCTGTCACCCCCACTGTCTCCATGATCTCCATCATCTCCACCTCCACCTCCATCATTCTCCTCTCCATCACCCCCATCATCTGCATCTCCATCATCCCCACCTCCATCTCCATCGTCCCCACCTCCATCTCCATCGTCCCCACCTCCATCTCCATCGTCCCCACCTCCATCATTCCTATTGTCTCCATCCTCCCTATCGTCCTCATCTCCACCTTCTTCATCATCCTCATCTCCATCATACCTATCATCTGCATCTCCACCGTCCCCATCTCCACCGTCCCCACCCCCCACCCCCAATCGTCCCTGTCCTTTCCACACCCTCCACAGCTCCACAACCCCCCTCCATGTCCCCAGGCCCCCGGGGCCCACCTTGTCCTCCTCGCGCACGACGTACTGGGCCACCTTGAAGGAGCTGAGGTACTCGTTCATGTTCTGGACGTCGGCGTCGTCGGTGGCATCCTGGTTGCGGTCGAGCAGGCGGGCAATGGCCTCGTTGTCATAGTGGATGACGCTGCTGTCCTCCTCCTTGTTCTCCCCTGCTGGCACCCCCCACCATGGACCAATATGGCCCAGTATGGACCAGCACCCCCCACCGTGGGCCAATATGGCCCAGTACAGACCAGCACTGCCTGGCAAGAACCAATATGGCCGAGTATGGCCCAACACCAGTGGCGTGGACCAATATGAACCAGTACGGACCAACACCGCCCGGCGTAAACCAACACAGTCCAGTATGGACCAACACCAGTGGTGTGGACAATTATGGCCCAGCATGGACCAGCACTCCCCACCATGGACCAACATGGTCCACATGGCCCAACACAGCCCAGTATGGCCCAACAC
>NW_010418233.1:1038-1449 GCF_000710305.1 Buceros rhinoceros silvestris | reverse complement strand
GCCACGGCCCCGAGTGCCCCACTGTGGCCCTCAGTGCCCCACCGTGGCCTTGCACACTCCCTCACAGATTTGTGTCACGCCTCGTGGCCTCATATGTCCTGCCACAGCCTCACACACCCCATCGTGACCTCAAATAATCCCAGCAGAGCTTTCAGCGCCCCGTCAGGACCTCGTACGTCCCCTCATGGCTTGGACAGCCCAGTCACAGCCCACCACTGACTGCCACCCCTTACCAGGGCCTCCTGTGGCCCACCATGGGCTCCCACGTCCTACCACGAGTCCCATGGCCCACCACGTCCCACCACAGCCTCCCATGTCCCACCACAGCCTCCGATGCTCTACCCCAGCCGCCACCTCCCCGCAAAGCCCGTGCCCCCAGTCTGCCCCCCATCGGACGCTGACCCTCGTTCT
>NW_010418233.1:503-891 GCF_000710305.1 Buceros rhinoceros silvestris | reverse complement strand
TTGCTTGAAGAGCTCCTCGGTGCGGAACTTGAGGATGTCGTCGAGCTCCTGCTTGGACATGGAGCCGGCCTTGGAGCCCAGCCCCGGGCGCACCACCAGGTGCGTCAGCATCATCTTCCGCTTGGCCACCTGGGTGATGCGTTCCTCCACTGAGGCGCGGGTCACGAAGCGGTAGATCATCACCTTGTTGGCCTGGCCGATGCGGTGGGCCCGGCTGAAGGCCTGGAGGAGGACACGGAGAGGTCAGGGAGGGGGACGTCGGAGCGGGGACGTGGTGGTGGCAGCCTGGGGAGGAGAATGTCAGAGCAAGGACACGAGGAGAACGTCGGAGCGGGGACACGGGTAGGAGAACGCCGGAGGGGGGACACGGGGAGGAGAACGCAGGAGC
>NW_010418233.1:0-294 GCF_000710305.1 Buceros rhinoceros silvestris | reverse complement strand
GGAGAACGCCGGAGCGGGGACGTGGTGGTGGGGACACGGTGAGGGCGCAGTGAGAACATCAGAGCAGGGACATGGTGGTGGGGACACAGTGAGGAGAACATCAGAGCAGGGACATGGTGGTGGGGACACAGTGAGGAAAACGTCAGAGCGGGGATGAGGTGGTGGGGACGTGGTGAGGAGAACGTGGGGAGAATGTCAGAGTGGGGACGCGGTGGTGGGACATGGGGAGGAGAATGTCAGAGCAGGGACGTGGTGGGGGGACGGGGGGAGGAGAACGGCAGAGCGGGGACCTGG
>NW_010418232.1:15948-16228 GCF_000710305.1 Buceros rhinoceros silvestris | reverse complement strand
CCCTGCCCCCGCCGGAGCCGACCCGGGGGGTGCCGGTGGGCCGCCTGTGGCGCACCTCGCCGCTGCCGGGCTGGACCTTGGGTTTAAACAGAGTGTTTGTGGAGCGTTCGTAGACCTCAACATTCAGAGTGCGTCCTGCTCCTCAGAAATTCCGAACGTGTTATTATAGCGTAAAGAATTAAATTATTACCTGTAGGGCCTCCCGCAGCCGGTGGCATCATCCCTTCGGTAACAGTGTATCTAGAATTGTAGACAAATAACATCACGTAAATGCTTAAAA
>NW_010418232.1:5589-15792 GCF_000710305.1 Buceros rhinoceros silvestris | reverse complement strand
CTGAGGCAGAAAAACCCAGTCAGGGAGGAAAACTTGCTGAGCAACAGCTGAGCTGAGCTGCGCTGCACTATGGAGAGGTCAGCACAGAAAGAGAAAGGCCTGCCTGAGATTGAGGGTGTCTGTCCGTCAGCCCTGAAGTGCACAGGAGGTAGGGAAGTGGTCTGAGGATCAAGCTCAAGCACTGAAGTGGAGGCGCTTCGAGCGGGAGAGCTCAGGCTGGGCCCCTGTTCAAGCAGCGCCAGTACGGTGAGGAGGCTCCTCTGGCCGCCCCTCTCAGCGGCACAGCAGAGCAGCTTCTGCCCAGGACACTGAGCAGGCTGCAGGCAGCATTACCCGGGATACCACAGGACAAATGCATCGCTACTTGCTTCTTCTTATTTGTACCTCTTGTTTTTTGAGAGAGGAACCCCCTTTCCTCAAGAAAAAAATTTTTGCATTATTTTGCCCAAGGGAAGAAATCGAGAGAAAACTGTGAGCTTGCATAATTGAGGGAGATGGAAAGGAATGGGGGCACCATGGGTGTTCAACCCATTTACCAAAGGGAAAGGGACACTGCACCGGTGGAAGGCAATGCTCTCTCAAGGTCATTCCCCTGCCACGCTAAGTAACGTACTGATGGGGTGTGGTCTTCATGGGTGGGTACAAAGGCCACTGAGGGCACCATGGCAGTAAAAGCTTACCTACACCAACAGCAAAGGCCTTCCCTGGAGGAGGCAGGAGGGAAAAACTGAATTTCGTAGGGAAGGTGACCTGCAGCAGGAGAAGAGTTGTTCATTGACTGTCTCTGCAAGGATTTTCAAAACTCGTCATCTTTGATAATCTTCCCCATGGTTAATTAACCACAGAGAGAAGGACTCCTCCACGACTGAGGAGACAGGCCTCCTGTGATCTTGCAGAATTCACAGACAACTACCAGCTCACCCAGTGGGCTGATATAAATTACATTATTACTGTAATAAACCAGACATCCACTCCAAACAGAATTATTTAATCTTGATGGAGACTTTTTGGCAAATGTCTACAAATGCTTTTATGGAGAATATGCATTTCAAATCATTCCCAGTCAGCGTTTGTGAACTGAAGAGGGAAAGCCAATCTTTGTAGTCACATTTACTGGAGCCGTAAAAGCAGTCTCTGATAACATTCCTCAGCACACACTAAGAATGTGACCATCTTCTGCAGTTTAGCTTGTATTCCCTTTTCTTGGAAATGTGTGTTTGAGGAGCTACAACATGATCATCCCTTTTCCCTCTATTTGGGTTTGGAAGTGCTGGGCATATTTCCTAAACAAAAAAAAATACTCTCTGAAAGGAGGAATTAAGACAAAATGTGTAACAAGTAAGTAAAGCTGAGGACTGTAAGGACTAATACAGAGTCACTTACAATGTTTACATATATATGTATATAAAATATCTTTATATGTGTGTGTGTATAAGAAATGGTTTCCTACTGAGTTTAAAAGCCCAATCCAACGATTTTCTTTCAGTGAGGCTCTGTGTAAAGATCGGGATTACAGCCTGTAGGAAATCAGTACACTTGCTCAGCGAGTTCTTCCTCTGTTCTTTCAGGTTTGAAAGTGAGGATCAGCAAAAATGGAGAATCCACTGCACTGCACACAAACTGTCCTCATGTCTTTTTTCACAAAAGGCCAAAGCAGTGTCCATAGAAAAAGAAATGTAGTTGTAAGCTACTCAAAGTACAACATTTTCTATTTAAAAAGTTGCTAGAATAAAACATTACAGAAAATAAAAAACTGAGTCAAGTGTAAAGTCCATTGAAATTAATTGAAAGGTCTTTTCTGCAAAAACCTCTGAATCACAGTAAAACGTGATATATAAACGTGATACACCGAACAACAATCTTTTTCTCTTAGCTAATAGACAGTGACACTAATAAATATATACCTGACCACTGGACATTAGACTATTCAGAAATAAGACTTTATAAAATAAATATAATTCATACACATACATGCCATACAATAAACTGTACTACAAACCCAAGCTTGGGTTAAACTTATCCAACAAAAACTCCTTGGTTTCTTTCATAAGCTAGAGCTATGCTTTGAAATCAAGAATTTCTGGTTGTCACAAAATACTCTGCTGTCCTTTAGGAGCTTTTAAGCCTGGGCCAAAAAAATAAGAGGAAAAAAAAATAATTTACAACAGTCAGATTAGAAAGATAAGTTGAAGGTGAGATTTGTGCTGCCAGAACTTGCTCCAGACTACAGTGATGACAACAGGAAAGCTTTCATTTCCATCAGGCCTTTAATATATTTTGCATAATATGAACAAAACTACTTTTTTTAGTCAATCCTTTGCTAGGAGGGCCACTGCATTAAGGCAACTATGGCATTAACTTCTTCCTCTTTAGGAAGTTCTTTGTAACACAACAGTTTGTATGTATCCCCGTGTAAATCTAGGAAGAAGTTGATTCATTATGAGGAACAAAGTGGCTTTCCCCTACTGTTTCACAGACGAAAACCAACGGTATTATCAGTAAGAGAAAAATCCTAGCAAAGGAACTGAGAAATAGCGATCCAGTGCATCAGCAAATCAGAGACATCTGCAGGCAATGCTAACAGCAACTGAGGATGAAGTATTCACAGCCAGTAGACAACAAGCTACCATTGCAGTGGTCCGTGTGGTTTGGCAGGGACACGGAGGATCCTCTTCCTCTGATTTTTAATCTAACACTTTTAGAAGTATTACATTCATTAGCAAAGAGAAGGCAAAGCAATGCACAGTGACTATCTTTACTGTGGGTGTAGATACAGACTTCCTCCTACTGGATAGGCCTTTTTCCCCCCTCAGATTTAGATGCGTCTTTGCATGGTGTCCTCTTATTCAGTGCTCCACCCTTCCTCAGCCCACAACCTCTTGAACCACTGGCAGGTATCAAAGTTGCTATGCGGTGACAGTCTTGCAGACATTAAATTGTGACAAGGTTGTCTGAACATCAGTGGCTGTGAAGAAAGGCAAGACAGGGCCCTCCACGGGAGGAGAGCCCATGGCATGAACTCCACGGCGGGCTCCCGTTTGTCCAGTGAATGGTTGTTCGTGCCTGAGCAGCAGTTAAGCTGCCCTGTGAAGAAATCCAGGGGGGTCAGGTAAGCAAACAGAGGAGGCAACTTTTGACAAAATTAAGTTACTGAGAATTGCTTTCAATACCACTGCACAGCAAAATATTCCCTGACCAAAACAAACGTTAGTTAAGCTTCAGTACTCTATGTAGTAAAAGGTTATTCAAGAAAATTACTTCTGATTTTAAACAGCTTTATATATTATTCTCCTTGAATCCAAGGACTAGCTCTCATCGTTTATGTGGCTAAAAAAATGGTGATACCTCAGAACAGTTTTTACCGGAACTGGGGTTTTTTGAATCAGATCCAAGCACAGTCATCTTATTTCCCTGATTAAATTCTGGTCTTCTACAATGTACCTTTGTAAACCTAAACCCTGACTAAGACAGGCATTTTTATTTTGTACACGCGAATATGATTTTTGATGAAAACCACTCGAGTGACACAAGCAGTGAAATAACCTTTCGTACAGAGGGACACACTGCACCAAATCCAGGCTAAGCGTAGCTGCTGACTTCACAGCCCCACATATAACTCTCTCTAGGACTGAATTTGCCTCATTATGAAGAGGAGCAGTAAGGGAAGTCACAGTGGTATCTCACAGAGCCATCTAACCTCTTTCCCAGGAAAGCAGACCGACCTCTTTTATTGCGTATTTAATCTCAGGACCTCCAGCATAACTGATGGGTTGATCTCTTTTAACTTACTGGTTAATATGAGAACATCCAAGTGATACTGATAGTTGAATTCAGTTTCAAGGTGAATTTCAAACAGTGCCCCCTCCACAAAGTGAGGAAAAAATGAGCAATTTACTGATGTCCTTCCCAAATTCTCAAAATTCTATTCCTCGCTATAAAGAAAGAGTTGGTAGTTAAGTGTCAGTAGGAGGATTGCCATAGACTTCTGTTACACTGAGATTCAAAGCAGTATCTCTGATCAAAAATGAACCTGAAATAAACAGAACCTTTTTAGACAAATAGAAGCACTCATCTATTTAAAATGTGTTTAGGACAAGTAAACTATGTTGTCAGTCATGCCATGGAATGGCCACAGCAGCTTTAACGTTCTCTGGTAATATTAGAGAATAAAGTAATATTTCCATTATTGTATTGAGATTTCTGGTTGGAATTAAATATCATTAGTAGCAAATAAGAAATGTTCTAGATGTTTTCTTTTTAGGACCATGGGTGCAAGGTGAGATAAAGACTTCATGTAATGGTACAAAGTGTTTCAGAAATTTTGTACACAGCTATTCACCTGTTTCCTACAATATCTCAATGACCACAATGTATTTAAGATAAGACTTAACATACTGTAGTAGTCTCAGTGGAAAGCTTCTGTTTCTTTCAGAGTCTGAAGTTGAAGATAGAAATAAGACAAACAAAATCTCAGAAGATATTAATAGTTCCATGTTTACTGCGCTCATTAATAAATTCATTGGATTCCTCCCCAGCAATGTTTCTTTTCCAAACCTGGAAACTAAATTGTTGTCAGTGAAAAAAAAAACCAACGTATGTTTAGTTTTCAACAGAATGTTAATTTAGGTTTGAAGAACTCATTCTGCAGCGTGCATTGGCCTCAACTTCTATTAAGCCAATGAGAGCTGGAGACACACTTCAAGCAAAGACGAGGTCCTGCATTAGTGGTATGACATCGTATCCGGCAAAGACCGAGAAGGTATAGCTTAGCCACACGAGTGGCTGTACAGTGCCTAAAAGAGTCATTGCTCTTGTGGTTTAGCTTCACGGTAAGGACAAGGTACCTTCTTCTCATGTGACTGAACTGTGAGCTCCTGGAGACGGGGCTGGACGTCATTCTCTGCTTGGCATCATGACCAAAAGTGCCACCTGATTCCATGTGGCTGTTGCCCACTGCTGCACAAGGAGCATGTGGTTAATAAAGCATTTCAAACTGAGTACTGCCACTCAGAGACATCTGAAATCTCAATCCACATCTCAATTTTTCAGCTAACCTTTTACAATATTTCCATTCTCTTTGTCTCTTGCAGATTGTGATCTATTTATAACAGCTCAGCTATTTCTAAACCTCAAGCAGACAGAAAATTGATGCGTCATTGTAAGGATATGCCTTTGAAATGGTTGGGTGGAAAAAGAGAAAAAAACCCACAGGAAGGTGACAAAAGCAGAAAATATAGTCTTTGTCTATGTAACAGTATTAACATTTCTTAGCTTTTTTCCTATGCCGTATCTCCGGCCTTCCTAAATCAGCACATCAACCATGAATTCTCAGTACCTGTGCTTTTTAAAGTAATTTACTAATTCCTTTTATTCTTTCCCCTCTCTTTCTCCTATTCTATTAATAGTTGAGAAAAAGTCTGTTCCCTGCAGGGTTGGACAATTTTATCTGCTTTTAAGATGTACAACCTACCTCCCTAAGGATTTCTTATATTGCTATGGTATGCTGTTAACTGTTTATTACCAGAAGGTTCAGAACTGTCAAAATACTTATGAGGGGGAAAAAAAGAGAAAGATTGTAAGTGCAAAACCAATAGCAAAGTAAGAAAGAATTCTATTTTAGCATAATATATGGATTTTTTTTTTCACACGGAGAGAAATTCAGACATGGGTCCCATATGAATTATAGAAAAAAATCAGTGTGGTTTCAAAAAGAATATATTAGAGTTGGAAAAGGTTCAGAGAAGGATGCTTAAAAGTTAAGATGACTTCTCCGCCCGAAATAGCTGAGTAGCCTAGTATTCTCCAGTCAGGAGAAGAGGCATCTTAGCAGGGATATCGCAGATTCACAAAGTCATGCATTGCAGAAATCAGGTTAGTTTACTTTTTCTTCTTGTATGTGAATTAGGAAGCATCATGTGAAGCTGGTAGGAGAGGCTTCCAAAGATTCTGTAGTTGCTAGAAGTTTGTGAAGTTCCAGGGGAGGCCAGACAACTGTGTGGAAGAGAAGTTCCCACTTTATTAGACGGAGTCCCCTGAGCTGAAAAAACAATGTGAGCCCTGTTCTTACCTTTCCCCATGCAGCCCCTCAGAGCCATTTTTGGGAGATAGTGTCCTGAGCTACACAGTCCTTCAGTCTGACTCAGCACGGTTGTTTCTACGCCTTCTTGTTTCCAACAGCTGTAATCTTCTGGAGAACAATTAAAAGAGATTAAAATAACAATTAATCAATAGTATTCAAACATTTTATACCACAGTTTACTTTCCTTTTAAAGACCTCAAACTGCAATATATTTTTATTTTTGACCTGACAGCACCAAATTTTAAGTCAATGAAGGATCACTAAAGGAAAATACAGCAGCTGGTTTACAAAACCTGGCTTATCTCACCCACTTTCACATTTATTAGCTAAACAAAACTGGTAAACCTTTGGACTCTGAGCTGAGTGGAGGTGATCTTGCAATGACAGTGGCTAAACAAACGCACGTGGTTTATACACAAAGGCTCAGAAGGAGGAAATGGGTATTGGAAGGTTGGCTACTAATTAACTCAGGCCCATCTGGGAAACAGAGGCAGAAAGCAAACTAACCTACAGTTTCAGCTCTATAGAGTCAAACTTTGATTTAGCTATTTCCTGAACTGATGCACTTTAAAAACATAGCTGAGCTATAGGGGTTTTTTTTATGAGGTAGGTAAATACTGCCCGCATTCTGCATGTTAGATAGGTGTGAAAGATTAACGGGGATCTGCAAACAGCTCCCCTTCAAGGACAAGAAATGTGACAGTCACACAGCATGGGTCACCGACATCTTTGTCAAAAAGTTTCCAGCTATTAAAATGAAGTGACATCTCCTGGAGAGGATGTTTTCCTTCACCTTCTGGAAATAACTCCACATACGCCTGAAAAAAAATCTGTTTATGGTTGTTACTATGCTGTGGCAAAGTCACAATCCATTGTTGCGGTCATTCTGTAGTGAGTAATGATGTTATCTCCGAGCACTATGACTACTTCTTGTGAGTAACTAACAAAAGCAAATGAATTACTGTGAAACAGAGCGCTGACTACTTGTGCAAACACCCAACAACCTCCTGAAACGACATACTGGAGGACCTGGCAGAATTTGGCACTTTTTACCTCTGTAAATACTAGGGGGGTTTTTTTGTCTGTTTTTTTGTTTTTTTTTTTACTTAAGAAGTGAGGAAGGTGGGAAATTCTCAGACAGGCAGAGAAGATAATTTAAATGCTCCTGTGGAAAGGAGCATGGCTGAGTGAGCACATTTTAATTCGTCATGGATTGGTTTGTCCTGTGCTAAAAAAATAATAAATTCTCTTTTCCTTCTGCAGAGCTGGGTAACAGCTGGTAGATGGCAGCACTGCAGGCTTTCAAGTCACACAGTAGCCGGGTTATTTAGAAAAAAGCAGTATGCATCCCTTCTAACATACATATGAGACTGTGGCTGGATAACAGTGTATGGAATGGCTTTTCCTTACTTTTTTAAAGAAACAGAAAATATGTACCACGTGTTGACACTGGTAAAGCAACACAGAAATTTGAAGCACGTAGTATCTGAATATTCTTCCTCTGTAGCCCATAGTCCTGGATCATCGTGCTATGTGGCATTTTCTGATATAGGCACTGCAAACATATAGATAAACTATACAGATGCTTTAGCTTAATAATAGTTCCTAATTAAGATGACAAACAGCTGTACCCGCAAAATCCATCTGTCTCATACCAGGAAGAAATTAGTCAATGGTGAATGTTCCCAAAGGCTCACAAAAGCTACAGTGATGCTAGTGGTGGCACAGGAAAAAGAACGCACAGTCCAGATGTGTGTCATGATTCTCCTGCTCAGTCGTGGACAAAAAAAATTTCCATTAACATTTCGGATTGAAAATGGGTTTTTCTTTCTTTGTTTTATGCTAAACAATTTTGTAAGAAAGCAGGAAAAAAACCCTAAAGATATTTCTTCTTGTAGCTGGCCAGAACTTTCTCTTCTTTGATATTTTTTTAGGTTACAAATGCCAATAAAATAACTTCTCAAAGTCTCTTAAATCTACAAAATAACGTCCCAGGCTAATTCTACATGGTGCTACATCTCCTAGGCAGAAGCACAGCCTTGAATTCAAGCAACAGACTTTTGAGATTTGATATCTTGGCAGGTCCCAGATTGACACCCGGCTGTTAACTCCTGCAGTTAACCATACAATAAAGTATCTTCTCACTCCTAGAGCCCGAAGTGCTCTTAGCAACAGTTCTGTAAGGTAGTGCCTGCATTTTTCTTGGCAGACAGAGGTGTCTTGAAGTATGACTAAATCACACTGTGTTGCATGTTATTTCTGAAATAATTATACATTCCCATACACTGCTCTTAGCAGCATGAACATGCGTTCCAGCCTGCTATCGCAGAGACAGCAAGAGAGGAGGCGGCACTGCCCAGGTCTGGACAGAAAAACCAGTGCCACCATGAAATCCACTAGGCAGGCAGAAGATTGCAATTACAGAGAGGAACTAACAATACTAGAGACCTTGTATTTCCTTGTGAGAAACTTAGATGTGTATTGTGCCACTGCCTTTCTTCACTGAGCAGTATGTCCCTGGCAAAGTATATCCACTGACGGAGGGCTCTAAGAACCAGGTACTCCATCCCTGTCATTTTCATTGCAAGTGTGTTTATGACCCAAGCTGACTGTATTTCCTTTTACAAAGTGAAAAATAAACCATTTTCCCTTCTGACTTGCTACACATCCTTTCCACCTGGTCAATAATGACACACAGAAATGGCAAATAGCATTTCTCACAATTACCCCACATCAGAGACTGGTAATTTATGCTTACAAACAGAATGTTTCTGCAGCAATGAATGACATCTGCTTCACTTCTAATACCTTAAAGGCCTCTATTTATTTTCTTGACCTATTTTTTCCCCTCATTTTCAAGATCTCCAAACTGCTGCTGTCCTTTACATCATTTGTGGCATTAAGTGAGAGATCTTTCCCAAGGCAATGGTCTTTAAAGCATTATTTTATGAACAGTTTCAGTTGTACTCCAGAATTAAGTAAAAAGAAAGACATTTTAAAAAATATTCTTAACATTGACTCTTAAAATCAAATGTAGATCTTTTCAAATTAATTAACACCTGCATGAAATACCAGATGAGTAATGTGGAAAGGTTTGAATATACACACATCCATTTAATAAGATACTGTCAGCCAAACTGCCCTGCTGAAGAGCCTCACTTTAATTTAGAGCAACAAATTCTTAAAATAAACATCTGAGGTGCTCTCTGTATGATCCCTGGACTGTCAGAAAGCTACTAATTATAATCAAATGCTTTTGTGCTTAATTGACTGTGAGTTTGACTGAAACAAAATGAGGTAGCTAGGTGTTTGCTACCACCCCTGAGAAGAAAAGGGTCATTACCAGATGGCTCAAGACCAAAGCGTGTGATGTTCCAGCTGAACAACGGATAAAACAGGGAGGCCAACAGGAATGTTACATACAGGACTGAGCTTCTAAAATAGATTTTTAATGGTTCTAAATATTTTTTTTCTTACTGCTTCTTGAATAATATCCACCACAATAGATCATATGAGGAAAATTTCATGCTAACAATAGCTGGCAAGATAAGCATATAATCTGCATTTAAAATCCGATGTACACTCGTTGATATCAAAGGTACGAAAAGCACTACCTTTAGAGTTAGCTGAACTAACGCTCAACGCGAGACAGAATTAGAAGCGAGCCAATAGTGCTTCAAAACGGTACTGACAAAGGAATTACCACAATGTTTTAAAGTAAATCAGTCAAGTGACATGAACTTACTACCTGGAATATTGTTCCTCCTCAGGGTGGGTATGTAATTCCAGAGATTATAATTATGAGTTACGTACAATTCAGTAGAAGTTTATAAGGATGTATTTAAATATTAATCACCACTCAGAAGTAAGACTTTTAAAACATCAGGATGAGTTCCATTCAGGTTACACCTCCATTAGTACCACTCTGGCTCTTGCTAACATAAGTCCATCAGCTGATTTTTATGTTGTGTCACATGCAAATATGTTAATTAAGCTTATTCATAACTTCCTTTGTTTCTGAGCTGATCAGCATAAGGAATTATGCCTGCATTTTCCATGCCTACTCTCGGGTAAAATCTCCAGAGCTACAGGAGATAGGCTGGGGGTGGGGGGAGGCACTCAAG
>NW_010418232.1:2497-5531 GCF_000710305.1 Buceros rhinoceros silvestris | reverse complement strand
AATATAGGCGTGTGGTGGGGGGAGGCACTGAAGCCAGCGAGCCTGGTTCCCTGCTGCTCTGTATCTGTGGAGTCCTGGTCTGTGAAATGGGTCTGGCAAATGGCCATGTCTTGACTGGAAGGAAAGTCGCCTCGTGACAGGATTAGGCATGCCAGTGTGCGCTCTTTTTCCATAAAGACAATTACTTCACAGGACTCAAATAATTCTAATAGCAAGTTTGAGGTTTCTACTCACTAGGAAAAAATTACATACCCCTATACAGTATTTAAAAAAAATCTACTATACTGAGAGTCACAGTTCATTAACTGGCTGTTATTGCATCTTTTTGAATCATTACAGACCACATCCTGATATAAGGTTCTGCATCAGTAATCTGATGCTGGTGAGGAATCTAGTAAAAATAAATTTATGGGTAGAGTTTTGGACTGAGAATGCATGGAACCAAGTCAAGCTAGGACAACTTTGATTAAGATTACATATTGTAAAACCTACAAGCCAGGGAGCTAAGTCAAACGAAGTCAGAACCTGAAAGCTGTTTGGTACCCCTGGTCTTGGGGGCTACCAGAGCGATTTGTTAAGAAACAGCAGTACCACTTTGCACTCTATAGTCCTACAAGCTCTGTTTTCCTATACTTGTTTCACTGCTGTCTTCAAGTAATACAAACAAAGCTTCTCAAATAACACCCTGTTCACATAAATAAGCTTGAATTTAATTTCTTATAGAAGCACAAATTTAGAGTAAATCTTGAATTAACTGGTATTCTGGGACAGTGCTATTTCAAGAGGTCCAGCGGGGTGGTGTTTTGAAATAGAGCCCCACACTGTGTGAAAACCACATGCCTTTTTCTCTTCCTACATACCGGCAGCTCTGACTCTCACAGACTCAAGCACATATATGGTGAGCAGAGACACGATGACAAAATGGGACGCAATACAAGTATCATTTGCTAAGCAGACTCCTGAAGTCTTGTAGGGAAGGTTCCCTGAGTGAGGGGCACAGGGGCTGCCGCGGCACCATCACTTCCACTACCAGGGAAAAAGAAACACAGTTTCATTCTTTCCAGACCTGGGAAACTCAACCCTAAGAACTAATTATACTCCCAAAGCCACTCACAGCAGTAAGATACCCTTGGGGGGTTCTTTTGGTCCACTAGAAGTTAACTGTCCTACCAACAGAAAATCCACTTTCCTCTGGCCCCGTTCCCACGCACACTCCCTACAGCTATTTCCACCCACGCTACAGCTCTTTTTAACTGTGTTCAAAAAGCTGAGGGAGAAAGAAATGTGCTGCTGCTAGTGCTCCTCCTCCTCAGGTGGGCGGGTTGGTAGCTGGTCAGTTTTCTGCAGCATTTCTCATCGCTGGATGCGTGGGAGGCCGGGAGCAGAAGGGAAGGAAGCGGTCCTCTGAGGAAGGCATATCAAAGCAAGTGGGAAGCAAATAGCCCCTGCCCACCTGCACACGTGCAATTACACGCAAATGAAAACAAAGACAATAGACCTGCTGGCGGAGCTTTCCACGCTGTGGTCCTAAAAGGTATCAAGCAGCGTGGGTCTCGGAGCCAAACTCGGGAGTGACCCCACCTCTAGGAAAACAGCATTTTTCACCCACGAAGCAGCAGAACAGACCCGTGGGGAGGAAAGGCGGCGGGGAAGAGGGCGTTCCTCACAGTCAGGGTTTTGCACGTAGGTGGAGGGTGGCTCGAGGGGAGGAGTGACAGATTGCTTGTGGCAGCAGGGAAGAAAGATGTAGGAGGGTGTTTGCCAAGGGTCCTGTCTAACCTAGGGGGTACTGGCAGGGTAGTGCAGCACGAGTGGTATGTCTAAGCTGGGGTGGTGGGAGGGGAGGAACCCACTGGTGGATGGAGCTCGCCTGGGGCCTCTCTCCTGGCCTCAGCAGCACCCAGCCACCCCCACACTTTTCCTCCGTGCTCTCTGAGGCCAAAAGAAAATGGAAACTACTTCACTCACACAGTTTCATTATGGAATTGCTTTCATCCTTTTCCAAACACTTCTAGTTCCCCACTGATAAGATGCAAATTAACTAGTAAAAAAAAAAAAGGGAAAAAAGAAAAACGGTGGGTTTTTTTTCCCCTCTCCTCTCACACACTTTCTGTTAGAGGAGAAATTCACATGAGTTGTGCCCTCACCCCAAATCGATGACTTCAGCTGTCACAGGGATGCATTATCTGAACAGACTCTGCCTAAAAGCCCTGGGGAAAGCTCTCTGTTCCCATGGGATTACTCACTTTACAGACAAAAGCAAAAATTTGCTTCCCCATATTACATATGTGTTTTCTGTGTTTCAGTCCTTCCCTGGGCTTCCCTGGGGTAGAGAGTGGAGAAACAGATTCGTTCTCCACTTAGTTGAAGCCAACGTCAACGCTCGCTGACGTCAACGGAAGACCCTCCACTGCAGGCCTGCAGCCTCTCGCACTAGGTGCCCCCGTAGGCACGAGGTAATTTGAACCTATGTCATCGGTGGAGGCATTTTTGAGTATTATCACCTGACACTGGACTGAGAAAAAACAATCTGAGGATTGCTTGTCAGGACAGTAATAACCAGTTAGCAGGGACGAACTGGAGATTTTCCCATTCTGTTCCTCAAGCCTTCACAGACTCATCTTTCCTTCCTTTAATATGCTGTAAGGACGCATTTACTACCCACACATGGAGAAGATGCTGGCTGTTAGACCAGCAGAGGAAAACACTAAATTTACAGCAAGCCTGGACACTGGAGCATAGGACATGGTGAAGTACTCGTATCGTTTATTATCTGGTCTTGGTGAACTACACTGGCAGCTCAGAGGCAAGCGAGAGGTACAAATCAATGATTAACTAGGGGTATATAGGAGCCCACAGAATGCAGCTGAGCTGCTCTTAGAATCCTTCTTGGGAACAAGAGCTCCCACATCCTGAAGTTAGATGTTTTTTTTTCTGGAAAAGAAACCAAAAAACCCCAGAAACAAAACCCCAAAACATCTGCTCAGCTCTAAAGTCCTCCTACAGTCTGCAATTTGTTTTCTCTTTCCAAACC
>NW_010418232.1:0-2325 GCF_000710305.1 Buceros rhinoceros silvestris | reverse complement strand
TCCAAGGGAAGAAATTACAACCTGCCTATCCTTCTGGCTATTGCATTTATACTCCCTGAGTTCCCAGCTTGGTTACTACAGCTGCTGCTCACCCTTAGCACAGCCAGTCTCCTGCCACCCTGTTTGCTAATAGTAGTATAAACTCCCAGGTTAAAAGTCACCGCATATCACTTATTCTCATGTGACTCCATTATTTTCACTCTTTTTCCTATTTCAACTTACAGAAGCCTTTTATTTACTTTTTAGAAAACCTTTTTTTATGTTCCACTCTGGAAAAAATGGGATGTGCAGAAGGACTCTTAAAAGCCATGATGATAGAAGAGTTACTTTTTGGACTGGTTTGTAGTTACTAAATGGCTGGCTGTGAGAAAATGGCCATTTTCTATCACCTACTACACCCCTACCCCCCAAAAACCTACAGGTTCGAGCTATTGCCGGCATGTTTTAAAATGGAGAACACTAGGGGGGGAATAGATTAAAATCAGTGTAAGTAAAAGATGAATCAGACCACTGACTTCTATTTTGGACTCCAGAAACAGACATGCCATGTAATCATGTCTTGATCACAGGCTTGTCCATGTGCACCATGTGCAGGTAGAATTTATTAAGAGATTTCCAGAGGTTTCAAGCAGCCTCCACCTGCTCTTACCCCAGGGTGAGCTTCCACACACCAATTTCTTCATTTCCACAAGGACAGCAGCAAAAAAGTTGATCCTACAGAAAGGTTCTGTTTATATTTGTCTGTGAAACATACAGACTTTCAAACATGGAATAAGGAGTACAAAATCGTTACCTCCTTATTAAATTTCCTGTAATTTGGTTATGCTTGGATGAAAGATTTATCTCATACGCAAAAGAATTTTTAAAATATAAACCTAAGTAAGGGTTCAGATTTGGTGGCAGCTGTGATAATTTGGTGTCATTTAGACTGGTTTAGATTTAATTGCATGGTACTTGCTGTAAAACTGTAAATACAGGGCTGTGTATACTGAGGATGACACTACTTGGCCGCATCTTTGATGATCATATAATCTGTAGGTAAATGTTTGAGTAGTCTGGATTGCCTAATGAATTTTGCAACTAATTAGTTTACAGTAGACAGCCTCCTAATGCCTGCAAAAGCATCTCATGTCAGGTTCTCAGTTATTTTTTGTTCACAGTGTATGAGACTGAAGACTGAGACTGCATAATACAGAAATATTCTGTGTCCTTTTTTTGTGCCTATTTAGTTTGATTAAGATTTTTTCATCCACGTTTAATACACCCTGAGTTACTGCAAAGGAAATGCCAGTACAGATGACGCTACTATAAGCAGGGGCTGAATCATGTCTTGAAATGAAGAGCAAGATTGCCCCCTGGGGACTTCTCTAGAGGTGATTCCAACAGCTGGGGTTTTTGTGTTCCAGCAAAATAATTCTGCTACAAGGTTTTAAGATTTTTTTTTTTTAAATATGAACGTGAATCAAGACAGCCCGTGTGAAGAGCTTGCTACACCAAGAGATGATGAAGCTACGCTTCTACCTGAAGCACTGTATTTTCACCCCATGGTTCATAGCACTCACTTTTCAGTATCAGTCTCACATGGGCATGCATCAGCCTAAAAAATCTGGTCTGACGTAGTTAACAAAATAAAAGTGAATGTAGTATTACGGACTCCTACTACGACATCCATAAATTCTTAAATGCCTTAATTTTATTTTCTCCCAGTTGCAATTTCTGAATGTTTTACACTGAACACGTGCTGTTTGAGCTCACAGTTCTATCTGTGGCTATTGTCAGGTCAGTAACCACGTTGGCTGCTTAATCCCTGCATTCACCTTCTAGGATAACCAGTTTTTAGTGGGATGCAACATTAGAGCTGTACCTTAATCCTGGCTCACTGATCTGTGTCAGCAGCTATAAGGGCAGCACAGGTATGAAGCATGAGGAGAAACCACGAGGTCAGAAATTAAGAAACCAGTTTTGCTGCTGGAAACAATCCATCATCAAAGTGCAATTTCAGTCTGCAGAGGTCGGCTCTGAAGGTAATTTGGCAACATGGCTTTCTCCACCTTGGGTACCAACCAGTTCGGTTATTGCTGCAGACGGCACCATATGCTTCACCCACGAAGGCACAGCCTCACCTCAGCTCTCTCCGCCTGATCCAGGACGGGCAGCAGCGCGGCTGCAGCCCAAATCCCGTCAAGGTGAGGATGGGCCTTCACACCGCTACCGAGCGCGGGGCCTGCGGCCTTGCTCACAAACCCGTGCCACCGCCTGGCTGACCTCTGCCTTGGCTACTCGCTACGGTGACTGGGAAGGGGCTGCTCGGGGCGGGCAGCCGCC
>NW_010418231.1:10258-11637 GCF_000710305.1 Buceros rhinoceros silvestris | reverse complement strand
CTCTCTGTATATCGCGGGGGTCGTCTTCTCTCTCTCTGTATATCGCGGGGGTCGTGTCAGAGCGGCGTCTCCTCTCGCCAGGGAGCTCCGCGCTCCCTCCCGGAGCACAGCCAGCGCTGCTCCTCCCGGGCACGCCGCAAACAGCTTCAGAGACGCCGCAGCGCCTCCAGGTGGGCAGCGTCCCGGCAGGGCCCTGCCAGCGGGCTCATCGCTGTGGAAGAAGCGCAGTCCAAACCCTCGGTTTCCCAACGCAGGGGCTCGGGCATCGAATCTCATAAAAATAACTAATTGAGTAGCATGGTAGAGCAGCAGGGGCCCTCCAGAGGGAGACCCCTGCAGTTCTATCCCTGTGCTTTTTAAAGCCTCACAGTCTGTCACATGAAATGTTCCTGTGCCTGTTCACGCGACAAGTGTGTGTCTCCTGTCCAGTCGTTTAACCATTGCTTGTCCTCTGCAATGACTGGAGTTTTGGTGTGGGCAACTTGACCTACTTGCACAGTTCCATCATCTTCTTGTTCCACCTGCACCTGGAAGTCGCCTCTTTTCAGCTGCCTCCAGACAGAACAGGCCCTTCCATCGTTTCCTTGAGCTGCAGTTCCTGCCTGGTGACATCTCTTAACCTGATGGAATGTAACTTCAGCCACTTCTCCTCCTCTTCACGTCTGGGGTCACGCATTAACTGCGAGATGTTGACCATCCATAAAGCAGTTTTCACTTTGCAGAAGCAGGAAAAAAAGCCCAAAACCTTGAAGACACCTTCAGGGGTGTCCCCTTAAAAGGCTGATGGCCCTGCCCCCAGCCATGCTGTGGTCAAGGGCGTGAAGGAAATACTGGCCCTGATGTGTGAAGCGTGAAACAAAACCAGTTTTGGGGGATCGTTAAGGATTAGGTGTGAAACATGGTTTGACGGTACCTCTGATTCAAAGAAATGCCGATATCAAACCCAACAGCTCGTGTGACGATGAAGCCGGTGTTCTTCATTCACAGATCTGGTCGCACAGGGGGATGTCTCCTCCCTTTCTGTGCGTGCTTTCAGGGGGTCTGATTACATCATTGTGGAAAAATAATGAGTTTTGGGGAGGTAAGGAAAAACACTGTTTCCCAGATTGTTAACTTTCGCCTTGACACAAAAGAAGCCATGAAATGGCTGTGAAGCAGTTTGCTGATCCCACGAATGGAATGTGGTCACAATGGCTAAGGCCTGCTGCAGCCAGGTGCAACCTACCGTGCCACCAAACGGGGACGAGAGTGATGTGCAGGCAACACGGTCTGTCCCGCTCCTGCAGGTAACTATGGGCTGCTATAATCTACCGCAATGGGCCGCTATAGCCTACCACAATGGCTGCTATCCAGAAAGATGGATCGCTACTGCCGTGCCG
>NW_010418231.1:0-9330 GCF_000710305.1 Buceros rhinoceros silvestris | reverse complement strand
AGGTTGTAAAGAACCCGGTGGGGTTTCCCCTTCTCCCTAACAGGAGTGTGGTAGGCAGGTTGGGTGCCAGGATCTCGTCTTTCTTGGGATGCTGGTGGGCTGGACAAACTATAAAGGGTTTAGAAAAACCTCCCTTCCAGGCCAGGAATTTTAATAGCCGGCTCCATATATCTTCCTGGCCCCCCCTTTTTCGTGACAATCATTTATACAGTTAACTACTACATGTGCATTATCTTTCCAGGAACTAATAAGAATATTATAATCATTTGCCCCAAATTCATTTGCATAGTCCGCCCCTCTCTTGGGTGCGCGCAGTGTCCTCTGGGGGTCTTCTGAGGTGGTTGTTTGATGAAGGCTAGAATCTTCCTCTTAGATGCACTGTTCACCTTTCCGTCCTGACGCATGCTCTCTTGCGTTTCTCTGAGACAGCACGTTCCTGTTCCGAGTTAATTAACTCTTGCCTTCGTTATCTCCTTTAGGAACCTTTTACCCTGATTCCTGGCTGCCTGTTTTGCCCAGTCCACCTGCATCCCAAGGACAAGCCTTCATGTACAACTTAGCTGGTCCCTCTCTTCTCATTATTTGTGATTAACTAGTTCCTGCTATCAATCCCCCCTTTTCTAAACCCTTTGCAATTTCTATTGCAGTTGCAATCTCTCAAAATAGTTCCCTGTGTCAGCCTGGTGTTTCATCCCAAATTCATTTGCATAGTCCGCCCCTCTCTTGGGTGCGCGCAGTGTCCTCTGGGGGTCTTCTGAGGTGGTTGTTTGATGAAGGCTAGAATCTTCCTCTTAGATGCACTGTTCACCTTTCCGTCCTGACGCATGCTCTCTTGCGTTTCTCTGAGACAGCACGTTCCTGTTCCGAGTTAATTAACTCTTGCCTTCGTTATCTCCTTTAGGAACCTTTTACCCTGATTCCTGGCTGCCTGTTTTGCCCAGTCCACCTGCATCCCAAGGACAAGCCTTCATGTACAACTTAGCTGGTCCCTCTCTTCTCATTATTTGTGATTAACTAGTTCCTGCTATCAATCCCCCCTTTTCTAAACCCTTTGCAATTTCTATTGCAGTTGCAATCTCTCAAAATAGTTCCCTGTGTCAGCCTGGTGTTTCATCTTATTTCTTTTCCAGCCATTGTACCTTTCAGTAGATCTTCTGCAACACCAAAGGAGCATTGAACCATCACACAGGTCAGAAGCACAAAAATCCCCAATCCCAGAGCAGTTACAAACAAATGCTTCAGCCATGCGAAATTCGGGAGCCAAGAGGTTAATTTGTTCCAAACCTCCTCAAAACCCCATGAAGTCACCTCATGTAAGATTTCCACCTCTTCTAAATTTCTTCCAAGTCCGTATTCACACAATTACTTTGATCTATGTAACTACAGCAACTGTGCAGGGGGTTGCTGTAAAGCAACCTGTCCCTGTGACCCCCGCAGTGCCCCCAGCCATGGGAAATCACCACAAAAGCCACTTTGGAGGCTGACCTCAGGTTCCCTGCTTGTTGTCCTTGGTGAAACTCCTTGGGTGGGGACCAGCAGTCCTGCCCTGCCACCTCCCTGGCCGTGGCTTCCTGAACCTTCTGGTTCCAGTGACAACGACCTGGCCCATGGTGCACTTTTGCTTTGACTCACGCGAAATGGTTTGGGAGCTTGGTACAGGCCCCCATGTTATTTTTTAGGTATTGGGTTTTTACCAATAAGAGAAAAAACACATGAATTTGTTTTGACTGAAGCAAGTCAAACCCAAATGATCTGCATTTCATTTGGAAAAGCGGAGGGCGATATAACCGGGGTATTTTGATGCCAGGGCTCACAAGTGGCGTCAGAGCTGCAGGAGTGGTGAAGAATGAATGACAAAAGCCTGTAGGAACCTTTTTCAGTGCTGAGGAGAGGTGGCCCAAGTGCCAGGAAACCATATGGGGTTTGAATTCTTTGATTTGGATTATAAAATGTATTTTATTTGGGTTTTTTTATGATCTGTCTTGTTTGGGCTCTGATAACCTACTTTCTTGTACACTTTGTTCGAGTCTTACATGCTTATTATCTCTACTGTTATCTGTACTAAGCCCAGAAATCAGTTTTTAAACTTATTTGCAATTTGTTAGTGACCCCTTGGAGTAAAAACTGCTTTATTTGGCTTGAGCAAGTAGAAGAGACTATTAAGAAAGAGGAGATTAAGGTTAAAGAAAGAATTGGAGCGTGGGATTGTACCACAGAAGGAAACAGCACCCGGAAGGGCTACACAAAGGCAGAGACCTGCAATATAAAGGGTTAAAATCACCAGGGCTGTGGGCTGCAGCTGGAGGAGGACAGGGTGATAAAAGATGAGGCTTGCTGGACAAAAGAAGCCTGATTTTCTTTTCTGTTTGTTTTTAAAGAGAAGCAGTCCAGCAGCATTCCAGTAACAGTGTTGTTGTTTTTTTTTCTAGGCTCATACTTTTATTAAATTCCTCTAAGAAACAACGTTTTTTCACAGGTGACCTTCCAGTCTCCAGAAATATCTTCTCATTTGCCCTGAAATAATTTTCCTTGACCTGCACGTGAATGGGAAATGGTATCTCTCGCCGTTCTTACATTTTTCACCTCCAAGTTTAGGGTAGTTCCTTAAACCGTCTCCAGCTGGGCGGACAGAGATAACTGCAGGAATGAGACCACAAACCTGGCACCCACAGAGCTCTGCTTCCCTCCCCTCGGCTTGGGGCACCCAGGCAGCTCTTCTAACCCCTGTTGTGGCTGAATGCAGATGCACTCGTCTTGCAGGGAATTTCCTGCAGCTTTAGGGTGAGGAATAAAATATTGATACCGAATGTTGCCCCGATTAACATTTTTCACCCTGGTTTGTGGGGCATTTTAATGAGACCTGAAGGAAAGTGGGTTCTGGAAGCTCACAATGAGAAAATAACTTATTTATAGCCCTTCACTCTACCCCCTCCCTGCAGACCTGTCAGGTCAGGAGTTATTTAAGCCACTTTAAAGGACTCTGGAGCACCCAGATGGGCAGGATGGTTTGTGTGAGGCCCTCTAGGACTGGCCTGATGGGATTTGGAATCAGAGTTCATTCTTTTTGTCAGTATTCTAACTATAATATCAATCCTCTACCTGGAATATGGGCATTTATTTACATGGACCTTAAAACATCCACAGTTGCATTTCCTAGGAAAAAATAGATTACTTTTTTGTACAAGCTGACAGCTTGTACTCCAGGTCTAACAGGAGAACTGGCGTGGCAGCTGCACACCCTGATGAAGGGAGACCATCGAGACAGTCACTCTGGTGAAAACACAAAGCCATCAGCTGACTCTGCTTTTTCTGGCAACCATCGTAACCACATCTGCAGATTTTGGTCACACCAGGGTTCCACAGCTGGCTGTTGGTAGACCCACGTCTTGATGGAGAGCGAAGACCCTCAGCCGATGAAGACCAGCACAGCCATAGTTTTGACCCCAGGCTGGATTTGGGGTCCTGCCAGAGGACAGATGGGGTCGGTCCTCCTCAGAGTGGCAGCTCTGCGGTCAGGGACTTTCTCCTTGGGTCAAGACGCTGCCTGAGGTAGCTCCTTGAGTTTGAGAGCCCCCTTCTTGATTGGTGGGTGATTAGTTCCTTTCTACACGTCTGTGTATGTGAACTTGCACTTTGCTGTTCAGTTAACTGTTCTTTCTTTGCTATCTGAGCTGGTTTAAGAAGATTATGCTCCTGTGATGACTGCTGTGGTTTGTGTTCATAGCCTTGGACCTCTGGTACCTCCCATTTTGTTCTAGGATAACAGACAGCACGGCAACAAAAAAATGACTACATGTTGCCACGATAAATAAAGCTAACCTAAACCAAAAACTTGCCACTAGATAATAGCTGTGACCACCAAAATAAGGCAAAATCAGCTCAGGCCGACGTAACCCAGATGAGTGTGGAGGCCTTGCCCCGTCGAGCCGGTGCGAATCCTTCAGCTTTTCCCTCATAATGGCAAGAACGGGATTGATGTGGCTGCAGACTAAGTCCTGGTCCTTGGGGAGGGCGCTGCTGTAGGCAGAGTGTTCCATAGTTGTCCTTTGCAAACAGACCAGAACGTTACTTTTTATCTCGCCTTTTCATCCGACGTGAAAAGCCGTCACAAACAGAATGGTTATGTAAATTAATCACTGCCGGTACACAGGCAGCATTTTCCGTGTTCCTAAAATGGATAAAGGTGGGATTTATGAGACCAAATTTATGCCAACTCTTTACTCTTCCCCCCCTCGACCCCCCCATTACAGTAACTGCATCGTTCCGCAGCATTCAGATTTTTCAGAGTTGACGATGATGTGAGTTTTTCTGATACTCTGCTTATTTTTTTTCTTTGGAAAGAAAGATCTTCTGGACCAGGCAGGAAGTGTGAAACAAAAGCCCTTGTTATTTTTCCTCGGTTTATTTATGTGCTACACATACAGGTTCTTTAGGATTGCTGGTGATAAACACACAAACTGCAAGAGACCTCTAAAAATGCGGCTGCAATCACAAGCTTCATCTCCTGGGGAAACACGCGGCGTGCCCGAGGTCGCAAATCTTACCAAAGGCGTCTCTTCTGGGGGGGTGAGAGAGGACAAACCCATCAACCTGCCCCTACCATTGGGTGCTGCAAGTCTCATCCCCAATCAAGGTAGGGAATTGGGGTAATATTTATTCCAGATTATCACCCAGAGTGTGGGTGGGACTGCGGTCGAACTGCTGTTCCTTCAGCGGTTGGTTGCACAAAACGTTTTCTGAGGAGCTGCACAAAACACCTCTTGGTGCAACCCCAGTGGTGAATGGAAGGACGGGACCGCGCAGCCTCCATCTCGCTTCACATTCCTTGGCACACAAACCAGCGCATCTTCACCTGGCCTCTGTGTCCACTTTGGCCACCAGGTGCTCATCAGCAATACCGACCTTTGCCATTTTCTCCTTTTTCGTGGAAAAAGGCTGTGGACTGTGCTGGAGGGAAGCATGGGAGGACAAAACCCCTTGTGTTGTGAAAATAGTTGTGTGGGGGTCGCTGACAACTGCTTGTACGACAATACAGACTTCTTGGAGGGCTCTAAAATGACATGCAGGTGGTTTGCAAGTACCTGATGCTGACACAGGCGACGTTAAGTGGTCAGGCTTTAAGGAAAAGGAGTAACGGGAAAGGGTGATGGGTACGACATGTTAGACAGGAGAGATGTGCAGGGGCTTTTCAGCACGAGGGCAACTAGAAGCCAAATAATAAAATGAAATAGGTGTGTATTTGACATTAGTTGTGTTGCATTAAAGGTTGTGAAGCACTGGAAGAGGCTGCCCAGGGTAGTGGTGGAGCTCCCATCCCTGGAGGGATCTAAAAGACGTGTCAATGTGGCGTTGAGGGACATGGTTTAGTGATGACCTGGCAGTGCTGGGTTGATGGTTGGCCTGGATGATCTTTCCAACCAAAACACCACTGTCATTCTGTGATTCTTTGCTTACTAGGTGCTTAAGGTTCCATCAAAACTTCTTTTACAGCTGTTACTCTGAAGTTTCTGGTTTCTCTGGGACAGGTTCCTTGACGTCAGAAATCACCAGGGTAAACAGTAGTTCATCACCAGCGTTACTGCGTCAGTTTGGAGATAGCCTTTTCAAGTCAAACATCCTGAAATAATCACCCTGGCAGAAGCTGCAGCTTGGATACCTCCAGGAAACCACAGCTACAGCACAGACTTTTGCCCTCGTACCTGTAATATCTGGAGACATCATTTATGGCTGCTGTATTTTTGTTGACTAGCTCTCCCACGCAGGGCAGTTCCTCCAGGAAAAACATGTTTTTTCCATGTACGGTGTCAGGGAGGAGTAAGGGCTAGCTGTCCCCAAGGGATGGGGAGACATGGGGATCTCCAGAGAACTGGCCAGGCTAGGGGTACATCCCATTGCCCCCAGTGAGGGACCTGGGCAGGCTGGGGGGCAGCCGGCTCACCCCAGCCCATGGCATTGGGCAGCTCCGTGGGGTTGGGGACAGGCTGGGATTTCAGCCTATGGGTGGTGGTCAGGATCAGGACCAGTGAGGGGAACCAGGGTCAGACACAGCCCCGTGATCGCCTGGTCCGTGGAACAGGTTGCCCAGGGCAGGGGTGCAGTTCCCATCCCTGGAGGGATCTAAAAGACGTGTGAATGTGGTGCTGATGCACATGGTTTAGTGGTGACCTGGCAGCGATGGTTCATGGCTGGACTTGATGATCTTAACGATCTTTTCCAGCCTAAGTGAGTGATTCTGTGATTCTGTAGCTCTCAGCTGGGAAGTGCTGGCTGCTCAGAAAAGCAAAAGCTGTTGGTGAAGTAGCTCCCTCAAGCTCAGCAGGGCTGAGGGCTTGAGATGTGCTGCAGCTCTTAAGAAAGGTGTTCGTCCCCTCAAAGTGAGGTTTTCCCACCATTGAAAAGGGAGCAGAGAGAGAAAGCGTGATTTGTACCATCAGCCTTCTGCCAAGGATGCAGCTGCATCACAGGCGCTGATGCACAGGTTCATCATGTGTGGAGTGACAAGGAAGTGGAGAGGTCTGCTACGCCCTCTCCCACCCAAAAGAAATGTTTTCCCTTGGAAACGTGCCCACCCCATCGCCTCTATGGCTGCAACAGAAGAGGGGTGCGAGCCAGGTGGAAAGGGCTTCAAACATTATTTTCTGCTGCCTTGCTGGACTTCATGAGCACCTTCTCCCAGTGCTCCTTGTGCACTGCACCAGTACATCCACCACTTACCTGTCCGAGTGCCTCTGCGGTGCTGCTTCCCCTTCCCAGTTTCTATTCCTTGTCCGCTGGTTTAATCATCTGCAGACTCAGTAGCTCACCGCAGGGTCACAACCTTTGGAAGCGTTTCTCTCTGCACCAGAAGGAGACGCCCCGCAGCGCCCCGGCGGAAGGCGCAGCAGCTGCCAAGTTTCGTTTCTACAGCAGAGTTTTAAAACAAAAAAAAAAAGGTTTCATTTTCTGCTTGTGACTGGTTCGATGAACACGCCCATGGCTGGCAAATAGACGCAGCAAAGATTGTTTGTGTGTCAGCGTTGAGGTCGGAGTCCGCCCCAAGCCAAAAAGCAGCTTTTTCTGCTTTCTGCACCAGGAATGAGGTGGGTTGGCCCTCGGTTTCTCTGCACTGAGGTGAAACACCCCTAAATAGCAACGATAGGTTGTTCAGAAGCTCCAGGAAATGCCAGGCACACTCGTCCCCGCCAGCCACGCGTTCTTCTCCCCGTTTGTGTTCTGTTGATTCACACAAGCATTCTTCCCCGAACGAGAGCTGCAAAATCCCACCCGTGGACTTTGGTTTCTTCACGGCACTTAGCAAACAAGGTTACAGCGGGGAGCCTGCAGTTTCCCCACCTCCTATCGATGATGCAGCTCCAAACCAACAACTGTGGCTTTACCCTGGGCTGGTTTTGGTTTTTAAAGGGGGCAAACCCTTATTTTGAGGCACTTGAAGTGATAAAACCACCCACGCTAGTGGCTGAACGGGCAGCAGGATAACCGAGGGGATAGCTTAGCGCAGAAGATGGATGATTAGCAGATACTCATTTTTATAGGAGAATGTGGTGGGTTGACTTTGGCTGGACACAGGTGCCCACCGAGCTGCTCCATCACTCCCCTCCTCAGCAGGATGGCGGGGAGAGAAAATAAGATGGACAAAACCTCGTGGGTCAGTACAGAGGCAGTTTAATCAAGTAGAAGCAAAGGGTTGGAATCTCCCTTTGGTCAGTTTGGGTCAGCTGTCCTGGCTGTGTCCCCTCCCAAAATCTCACCCACCCATCTCAGCCAGACCCAACACAATCTCCACTCCTTCTTCCATGCCATTTGCATCGCGCTCAGGTCCCACATAATTTTATATACATTTATATATTTCTGTATCTTCTAACCATCCCATTAATTCTCATTACAGAAATCCCTTCTTACCAACACTTACAACTTAAATTACATGCTTAAACCAGCTTTATACCCACCACTCAGATTTGTACGTTCTCATTAACTACTATGTCAGGGACAGGGACATCTACCCCTGCTCTTTAGCAGATAGATATTACTCTTCATCAAGGGTTTCCTCGACTCCTCCAGATGTTCCCAACAGCAGGCTAGGGCTTTGGCCCATCTGTGAAGATGGGTGATCAGGGCAGGAGAAGCAGCACGTTTGATTGTTGGGCACCAACACTGACTTGGTTTGGGTTGTTGTTGCACTCGTCTGGTTCCTTGCAAAACTCATACTTTGTTGATTCACAGAATCAGACTCATTTTAGTTGGAAAAAACCTTTAAGATCCTCAAGTCCAACCATCAACCCAGCACTGCCGGGTCACCACTAAACAGTATCTCTCAGCACCACATCGACATGGCTTTTAAGTCCCTCCCAGGGCAGGGCGTCCACCACTGCCCTGGGCGGCCTGGGCCAGGGCTGGACAACCCTTTCAGGGAAGAAATTTTTCCTAATGTTGAACCTAACCCCCCCGGTGCAACTTGTTTCCTCTCATCCTGTTGCTTGTTACTTAGGAGAACACTAAACAGTATCTCTCAGCACCATATCGACATGGCTTTTAAGTCCCTCCCAGGGCAGGGCGTCCTGCGTGGCCCTGGGCGGCCTGGGCCAGGGCTGGACAACCCTTTCAGGGAAGAAATTTTTCCTAATGTTGAACCTAACCCCCCCGGTGCAACTTGTTTCCTCTCATCCTGTTGCTTGTTACTTAGGAGAAGAGAACAAACCCCACCTCACCCCAACCTCCTGTCAGGGAGTTGTCAGAGCCAGAAGGTCTCCCCTGAGCTTCCTTTTCTCCAGGCTCTACCCACCCAGGTCCCTCAGCTGCTCCTCAGCGCACTTGTTCTCCAGCCCCTTCACCAGCTCCGTTGCCCTTCTCTGGACACGCTCCAGCCCCTCAAAGTCATTCTGGGAGAGAGGGTCATTCCCACTACATCGCTTCTGACACCATACGCCTCACATCACAGATTATCTCCCCCGCCAAGGCTGAATCTCCTTGAGGCACACGCTGCGTCCCCCCATCCCAAATTAACTCCATCTCAGCCACACCCAGTACGGAGAGAGACAAACTGATGACAGAGAAAAACCCCATTAGAAACGTGGCTCACAGGAAAGTGAATTATTGAACGATCTCTCGTAATCTTTGGTTTATTGATCCGCTTTTCCTGGTGTGGAAAAGGATGCATTAGGAAGCGATCCCGTTACAACAGCAGGAGCTTCACTCCCGAGCTTCTCCGTAACCCCTGGAAGACCAAAGCCGTAGCCACTTCCTCTGAGCAGGGCTTGCCTTGAGCAATCCCCACCAAGGGGTGACCGAGGCGGGGACAAACGCCGGTTTTCCACGTACGCTGAAGACACCGCT
>NW_010418230.1:5231-11459 GCF_000710305.1 Buceros rhinoceros silvestris | reverse complement strand
ACCCGTATTTATTTTTATAATTGTCTGCGGGTTATTTTCGTAACATGGAGCTACCTGTCCTCAGTCTTAATTTCCGTTTCATTATTTCCTTATTTTAACTCTTCTCCTACTTTAAACAAAGAGATATATGCCTTTTTGCTTCATCTCAACCTCTCACACACTTTTTCCTCTAGCATACTCCCTCTTAGTCTACAAATTGCTTTGGAAATTATCACTTCAAGAGTTTTCTATACATCGAATTTTAATGTCAGAAAATGCAATTTGTTCTTCAAAATAATCATTAAATACAGCTTTTTGATGAAGCCAACAGGACCAATGAATAATGCCGTAATTTAAATACCAGCAGAGTGACCTATACTCTTGCAAGATAACATACATGTCTCCATTAGAAATGGCAAACATAATTAGTTCCCATGAGTACTCAGAAATATCTTCCTATTCTCATGATATCTTTTATGATACTATACATGAATAATTAATTTTAAGTGGTTTTAATCAAGTCCTCGTTGATTTAATGTAGTAGACAGTATTATAAAAACATTTCTGATACAGTTCCATAAATGTGAAAATAAATAAACATGAAAGGTAACTCTTAGGATAGAAGCAATATATGAAGTTGGCAGGTCAAGATAGCAAGATTATGATCTGGTTAGACTTGATATATGCATATATTGTTCCTTGCCATCCCACCATCTCAACCTTGCAGTAATGAACTTCCTTGATAACTGATATTCTTATGTTGTGGTTATATATCTACTCCATCCTTGAATGGATTTGTATATAATGCCCTAGTAATTCAGATATTAAAAAAAAAAAAGATGAGGTGAAGGCCAAGACAGTCAGGGTTATTCCTTACTGCAGACAGGCAGTCCAGGATCTGGAGTTTCTAATCTATCATCTATGATATTTCTAATGTAATAAAAGACTTGGATGGGTATAATCAAGAACAGCTCTAAATTGAAATCTAAAACTAAATCTAAAGCTCTAAATCTGACGTGTTCTCTTTTCAGCTTTTGGCTGTACATCTTTTCCTTTGTAAAACTTTTATTGAAGAAAAGTGCCAGTCTTTTATGTTAGCCTGTCCTGCTAAATAAGACTCTTCAGGTCCTCTCTCACAGTGGTCATGTAGGGTACTTCTTTAAACAGGTTAATGTCAAAACCAGCAGACTATAATATTAAGAATTGAAACCTTCCTTTTTGCTCCCTATTTTCTGCAAGGGTCTTTGCAGTACAGAATAGCGCATTGTTAATGTAGATTGCCTTGATTTTCCCTGCAGGAGCCTATCAAGTCTCACAAAACCTGAAGCCCTGCCAGCAGGCAGTATCACATTTTTGTCAATTCCTTCCAGACAGCAATGAATGACAAAAGTAAAAATGTCCAAATCTTTGTGGTTGTTTAGGAGGTTGGCTGGTTGGCTGTAATAAAGTAAACAGCCTCATTTCTTCATTTTCATCCAAAGTTTTGCTAGATTCAATGGCCTCTATTGAATGGCCGCTATCTACTCTGTGGCTGAACAAAAGGTTCCCCTGAACATTTTCTGTCCTTATTTTATTTGTAGGTCATCCTGGAGCTCTACTGATACCTGGAGCTCAGCAAACCTGATACTCTGTCTATGATTTGGTGACCAGCAGCCAATTTCAGAAACAGATAAAACACAGGCATTATGCTGAGGTTTCCTAAGCATTTTGTTGACAGTGGAGAATTTATGAGATGTGAGGGTCTTGGACTCACAAGCTCCGAACAGCAATGTACTCTTTACATCAAGCTCGACATATTCTGCCTTTGCCCAAAGCCTTTTCTTATTCACAGGTCTAACTTTCTAGCTGGTTTGTCCAAACAGCTCCAGCTTCACCACTTCACCAGCTTCTCATTCCAGTGCCAGTCTCCTCCTGTCTGCCATCTCCCTTCTCTTCCAGTCTTTCCTACACTGCATGGCTTCTTTTCCTGATAGAAGTTTTCTTGTCCAGCTTTCCCCAAGCTCCTTCTCTGTTTTCATTTTCCTCCTCTCACAAGATGCTAGTTCCATCTTTCCCCCTTTGCCTCTCCCTGGTTATTATTGTCCTTGTCTGACCAGACCCAGCCCCCCGATAGGAGGGGGGCTCCATATTCTCATCACTTCCCAGTTCTGTCTTCTCTTGGAAACTTTTAAGATTGTTTGATGAATTTATTAATGAACTGTGAAGAGTATAGGGCAAAATCACCCAATGAGTAATGTTTTTAGGTTAATTAAGTTTGGAGAAAAATCAGACCTGAAAGGGAGGATTTTTTTCCTCCTGGACATACAGGGCATTTTTACTCCAGTTTGATCCAGTTTTTCCTCCAGTGTGATCTCCTGACCAGAGGAAGTCTGGACTGGGCCCACAAACTCTTCAAACACAGAATGAGGCAAGGCATTTTCCCTTGGAAGCTGTCACTCTGGATTTATTAACTCCAAGGTGCAAGCTCTTCCTTGCATACCTTAACTTTCACATTGACCTCACAAGATGAATTGAGGACATTTTAAACTTACTTAGATCTCTTCCTCAAAGTTATTTATTTCACTGTAAATCTAATTCCACAATTCTGTATTTTTTCGACTCTTTCTTGTTTTACCTATAGAGCAAAATCTTTTGGAAATATAATTTAATCCATTTTTCTTGTGCTTCGAACAAGAAGCAATGAAGCATTAAACAGGCTTCTTAACTGACCAAAACTGCTTAGCATTTAACTATTTAAATGGACAGGCAGAAGACTGGACTGTAGTCTTACAAATTTCAGAGCAGGTCTGTTTATGATTTACATTGCTGGATTACATAGTTAAAGAAAAAGAGAGCACAGGGCTAGATATCTTCTTGACACTACACTCATTATACTTCATGAAAATATTTCCAGGTGCTTAAGCATTTGCACTATAAGATTATATCAAGTTTTAATGAAGTTTGGGCTGCTGAACATATTTAATAACTTTAATAAAACTGCCACTTTTCATTCTTAATGCTAAGGTTGTCAACTTAGTAAAAACTCTGAACTGGAAAATCAGAGCATGAAATCATCAGAGATCCTGTAATACTGATGCTTGAGGCTGCATTTACATGGAGTGGCAGAGGGAGAAATGTTGGTTTTTTTTTTTTTTTGTCATCAATAAAAATTGTACCTGTTTAATTCCACCGACACTGTTATAGAGAGGTTTTGTTTTGTGGGGTTATTTGGGTTTGGTGTTTTTTTTTTTCTCTTTAACCATATTTGACTGGAACTAAATGCAAATCTTGAAGCTTACGTATTGCAGCTGAACAAGTAAATCTTTCCTCTCCCGTTTCTTCCTCCAGTCTCCAATTCTGTAGCTCATTTCATGTTCAGATTTTTATTAAAAAATGGCAAAAATACAACTTATAGTAGGAAATCAGTACATTTAAAACCTATATAGTTAGAATGTTCTCTTGCTTTTTTATGAAGTCATGTCAACTTTGGAAAAATAATTTTTAATATTACATACTGATTGGCTGTTATTTTTACATCCCCTTCAAACTGATACAAGTTATTACACCAGATTCAAGGAAAGAGACAACTATGTTCCTCTTCTCCTCTATTTCTTCTTGTTCTCCCGATTTTAGTGCTCTTCCCATAACATATACAGACATAGACCACATTCCACAAAAGTCCCTAGAAGGAGTGTGAACATACAAGATAATCTACTTCTTAAGCAATTTGCCACATCACTTTTACAGCATGAAAAGCTGCACATGTTGAAAGCAAAAATTAAAAAAAATAGAATGAAAGAAAAAAGAAAAATAGGAGAGGAAAAAATCCTTTAAGCTCACTTTCTAATGCAACCCTTTAAAAATATGTTTGGTTTGCTCTTTTTGATAGAAAGTGATTTAAATATCCAGTGTTGATAACGGAATGTCTTATAATATGACATAGTGGAGTACAAGACACGCAAGGGGAAAAACAAAGTTCCCTGAGGAAAGTGAATCAGGTTGAAATATTGCTATTTTTATCTATTCTCAAACTGTAAGTAGTTTGAGTCAGTTTTGATTCAGAATAGCAGTAACCCCTTGACCACAGTCCCCCAGCAGAAGAGGACCGGGGACAGGTAAAGTTAATGAGAAAAATAGAATTTCTACACTGGAAGAGGGAAAGTCTTTCATGATGCTTAATACCGCAGTGAACCTAAACTTCAAGGTCACTATGATGTCTTCAGTTTGCTTTCAGAAGAAACCTGGTATACAAACAGAGATCAGTAAAGTTAGAGTCAGTTTCTGGTTTTGTTGTATACTGGCATTTCTGGGCAGCTCTTTTCACCTTTGCTTCTCACTTTGATGAACATTTCACGATCTTGTGCAAAATGTACTTTGTTCTGCTTTTGTCTGTCTTTCCCTTCTACAGCAGAAACTGTCTCTAACGTAGAGGGAATCAGGCTTATTGAGTTCATTTGTCCGTGCCCCTGAATCCTTTCAGAGTTAACACAATCTTGTAATTTTGCGTTGCCTCTACTGCGAAAGCCACTGAGCTGTTTTTCTTAAGAAAAAAATTCACTATTAATCAAAAATGGGTCTAAGACATTACGTGTGCTGTGGTTTGGTAAATCATTACAACATCTTTGTGCACTGTGGAATCAACCCAAGGTGAAGGGATAAAAGATGAAGAGTCACAGCCTTGAGGTTCTGACTTCCAAAGAGAAGCAGTCTCATAGACTGCTGTATGCCATGCTACTACCAGGTGAAGCTGCCACTACAGTAATAACACCTTTTATTTCCTGCAATGCATGTACATGTCACACAACAACACAGCAATATAATTCATGCTTGCAGTTGAAGTGGTGACCAAAATATTTCAAGCTTCTATATGGCCCATGTATGGCAAAACATCGTCTTAGGACTTGTGTTCTAGACCCTTCTACAGCTTCATAGTCTTTCTTTGGACACACTTCAGCACCTCTATGTCCTTCTTGCAATGAGAGGCCCAAAATTGACCACTGGATTCAAGGTGTGGCCTCACCAGTGGTGAGAACAGGGGTACAATCACTTCCCTACTACACTATTTCTGATACAAACCAGGATGCTGTTGGCCTTTTCGGTCACCTGGGCACAGATGCAGACTCATATTCAGCTGTTGTTGACCGACAGCCCCATATCCTTTTCCACTGGGCAGCTTTCCAGCTACTCCGCCCCAAGTCTTTAGTGGTGCAGGGAGTTATTTTGGCCCAAGTACAGGACTCGGCACTTGGCCTTTTGAATCTCATACCATTTGCCTCTGTCCATCAATCCAGCCTGTCCAGATCCATCTGTAGACCCTTCCTACCCTCAAGCAGATTGACACAACCACCCAACTTGGTATTGTCTGCAAACTTACTGAGGGTGCACTCAATCCTGTTGTCCAGATCGTTGATAAAGATATTAAAGAGAACAGGCTCCAACAATTCCCTGGGGAATACCACTTGTGATCAGCTGTCAACTGGATTTAACTCCATTCACCACCACTCTCTGGGCTCAGCCATTTTTTTTATCCAGCAAAGAAAGAGTATGCTCATCCAAGCCATGAGCAGCCAGATTCTCCAGGACAATGCTGTGGGAAAGTGTCAAAAACTTTACTGAAGTCTAGGTAGACAACGTCCACAGCCCTTCCCTCATCCACTACGCATGTCATCTTGTCATAGAAGGAGATCAGATTAGTCAAGCAGGACCTGCCCTTCCTAAACCCATGCTGTGAGCCTCATGACCTGGTTGTCCTGTACATGCCACATGGTGGCATTCACAGTGATCTGCTCCATAACCTTCCCCGGCACCGAGGTCAGACTGACTGTATTTCTCTGGATCCTCCTTCCAACTCTTCTTGGGTGTCGCATTAGCTACCTCCAGTAGTCTGGGACCACCCTTGATGACGTATTTCTGTTGCATTCAAGAACTATTTTCTCATACTCATATGACTCCTCATTCCAAACACTAATGTTAGGAATCTTTCATTAATAGTTCATTAATGAACTTTCTTTGAGACCTTCCTCAGAGCTCTGGTCCTGCATTGCTCCAGCTCCCTGGATCTCTGTTTTTAATTATTTGTGTAGAAAAGTTGAGATAATCCATGCTGATGAGTTGCCAGTGAGGGATACTGAACACTCCAGAGCCCTATGAAACCCATTGCCTGTGTCCATGTCCTGTTTGGAGGGTGGCAGATAGAACCAAGAGAATGTGCATGGCTATCACATGGCATGATACTCATTTGGTGGTGGTGCCATGTCTCTAGTTAGGGAA
>NW_010418230.1:0-5126 GCF_000710305.1 Buceros rhinoceros silvestris | reverse complement strand
TGGCAAGGTCTGAGCTAAAGAAAAAATGAAAATAGCCAAGAACAAGGCAAGGGGGCTGTTTCAAATGGTCAAAGAAGAATAAAGGTCTTATTCTATCATGTGTTCAAATGAAAGTATAAGCAATGCCCCAAAGGTTTAATTAATGGAACAGCGGTAGTACTGAAAGTAAATGGTCTTTCAGACAAAAAAGTGGAGAAGGGAAAAAAAGAAAGAAGCACAGAGTCCTGAAGGCTAGATGTGGCTTTGACATGTTGGAGTGGAATTTGCATAAAGCTAATCAAGCAGAGACAACCCAAAAATTGTGACCACATTAAACCAACATAGTGAGATTATAAATGATTGCTAACATTTACAGTGTGTCTGTGGTGGTTTTGATTCAATACCAGGAGCCATAAACTGTACTTTTGTTGAACCCCATGCCATAATTAAAATTTTGAGATTGCAATTAAGAACTACGATGGGCTAAAGAAGATTTCATCCACTTTTAAACAGATCATTCTCAAACTGACCTTGAGTATTGCCAAATGGATTTAGTTTTTGTTGAATAGCTTCAACAAATAATTTAACAATACAATTATTAAAAGTCCTTTTATAATATACTGAGCACAACTGCACTGTCTGTGATTTAACTGGATGGCAGCTTTCCTAAACGGAGAATAACAAATGGCTTCAAGAACAAAGCAAAACCAAAGTAACAAAAATTCTAAACCCAGGTGTTAGTGTACTCAAAGATTTATGAAGTGCAAGAATTAAAACCAGGAATGCAATGAAAAAATATTCGACATTATTCTTCTCATTTTCTTACTCAGTTGTACTCTGGAATGATTTATGACCTTCTTTACTTACAGAAATTCAGATGAGAGAGCATGAAAGGAAGGTGTTTCTGAAATACACAATGCTGAAGTTGCTTCATTGTCACGGCCTTTCACAGTAGATTTATGAAGAAAAGCTGAAATTTATAACAGTATCTTGCTTCTACTTTATGGGATAAGCAGACAATAAGCGGATTTCTGGTTTGTTTGTTTTTTTCCTGATCCAATATCACTAGTAAAAAACCCACTTCCAAATACTAATTACAGGGTTTTACAAAAATCTTACAGTCAAAGAGAGATTACCTGAAGAAAATGGTGGACTGTAGTCTTCAAAACTCTTTTTTAGTTGTAGAAACACTGATGGTCCTTAAATATACAAAGTTTGCAATATTTTTCATGAAATTATTACTTGCAATTATTTGTAATATTGGTTACATTGTTTGAGATCTGACTTTTTTTCTTGTCAATTCATTAAAGACTTTGGAAAGCAGTGGAGAAAAATTGACATTTATGTATGAATTTGGGAACTGCAAAGGAATGTTCACAAGTTACCTTATAATGCAATGCTTAATATAGTGTTAGTAGCATTGAAACAGTTTCAGGATGCTATTGTTGGTTCAAACTCAGATAAAACAACACAAGAATATTCTTTTTTCCTCAGAACAAGACTGGATATAGATTTCCTGTCAGCAGCGCTCATATTTTAGAAATGGTTTTGAGTATAGAGCAAAAAAGGAGTGTATTAGCAGTTCAGTATCAAAGACAATCAGAAGTTACTGAAAACAGGAGTAATGACATGAACAATGAAAAATGTAATGTTTGCTCTAATTTCTAAACTTCTCTGGATTATCCCTGTCCTAAGAACTTTTTTTCTTATAAAAATGTGTTCCCTGAGGTTGATGGAGAAAGCTTTCATCAGCCCAGTATTGAGACTACTCCTCAAGAATGCACTTCATTGCAAAGGGGATGGTCCCACTACATGTTTCAGCTTTCCTGATTCAATGTTTCTGGTGACTTCGAGCAAAACAAATAGCCCAGGATTGCTCCTTGAGGGTTTTTCTCAAGGGCAGACACAGCCTGGAGGCAGCTTGACTTGAGAAAAGACTTTGAGATCCTTGTTCTAATGCCAGCTTCCCATACTCTTAGGATTATATACGTCACTCTTGTGAAGCAATGAATCTCTGGTCCACACCTTCGGTTTGTCTCAAGTTGACTATTATTAACTTTCTCTGATGTAATGAATGACAGTCTATTTGGTGTCTTCTGTCACAATTATTTTGTAAACACTGCAATGCATCATGACTGATGCCATCTCAGATTTCCCTTGCTGCCAAACTGCCAGCCCAAGTGCCAAGGGTTCACCTTTGGTTCTCTGTGGGATGTTGCGGTAGCCCTGGGAATCACAGGCTTCTGTACATTTCTGGAATACTCTCTCATGTTATCTCGTATCATCACTTCCATTATGTTTGCTGGAAAGTTTGGAAACTTACTAAACACTGATTCTGGTACTGTACCATTTCCTTAGCCATCTGACAGCATACTCATATTTACCAAACTCTCTGGCATGTAATGGAAAGATGCATGTTGGCTTTAGCAGGTGGTGAGTAAACCTAGCATCAGAAAACTAATCATAGAAAAGATTTTGCTTCTTGCTAGTGAACATATTGACTGATATGGGGTTGTTATTATGAACAAACCTGAATGTTGAGAATATTAACTGCAGAAAAGAGTCCTAGAGGTAAAGAGCCTCCATGACCACATGGAAGAAATCTGGAAACATAACGCCTATGTGAAAGAGTGAAGGTTAAACTTGGATCTTGCTAGCAGGCAACTACTCTGTGCTGCACTTTTTCTAAGGTCTGGCAAATTAAAATCTAAAAAGACACTTAGCACCTTTCTGCAACAGAAGTGAATAGTTGTCCCATTCTGTATCTTAAAATTGTCATTCAGATTGTAGATTCAGCAGTGAATAAAATATAAAATATGCTGTGCGTGCTGTGAGTTTTAAATTAAGTACAATTCCTGCTTGTGAAAGACTTCCAGATAACATTGTAGCAAACCAGGGCAAAGGCCAAACCTTCACAGTTTGTGTTAAGATAAAACTTTTGATTGACCCAAGCACAAATCACCAATACAATGATGTAATGACATAGAAGTAGGAATAAAGGCCAGAGGTGCTGGAATAGCAAGAATCTAGAAAGTTTTTCTCAGCTGTATAAATGCAAAGGAGCTTACAGGTCTTACGTAATATGTCTTTCACCTCCATTACGGTGATATTAATACCAGGAATTGTACCATCAATCTGCATTGTAGGCCAGAAAGTCTCAAGATATGTTTCATAATCTGAGTCAAAATATTCTGCCTATATTATATACCTTTCTAGGATTAAATACAGCTTTCTGATTCAATTCCACTTTGTATTTTGTGTATTAAAGACACTTGCAAAGGCATTCTGACTGCAATCATGGTGTCTTTTCTACAGAAATACTTCCCTCTCTCCCTACCGCTTTTGCCACCACAGACTGCATGTTACTGCCTTTATAACTATAACCCAGCAGACCAAGTGTTGTAGCTCTAAAGGCCTAAGCATCATGCACACTGCAGTGCAACCTCTCACTTGGCAATGCCTGGACCCACAATTGCCCTCACAGACCCGGTTTTGCCATCACTCTCTGCAGCAAGTGGGGCATCTAGGCATCTCAGAATGATTCCATGAAAACCAGCAGCTAACCATGGTACCATCTAAGCTGAGCAGGAAAAGGTGCAGATGAGAAGTGGCTGCTAAGAAGGCTTCTGTTGCTATGAAGAATTCACAAATCTGTTATTCTGAAATAAGGAACCAAACTCTTCTCCCTTGCAAATCATGGAAGCAATTCCAGCCTTCTGCTTTTTACACTGTGGCCTGCTGGTTAAAGCACCAGGATGTGTGAGACTAAAGTCACTACCTCAGAAGTGAGTTATTTGGCTAGCCTTCATGCTAACTTCTGAGATGGGTTCACCTAGTTCTTGGTGTGGCTATTAAATATCAATATTCAATACTCCTTCAAGCACAGAGGAAAGCTCATGTTAACAACTCCAAGCTCCAGGTTATGGCTACTGGAACACAGAGTCAACCCTTTTGTCCTCCTATTATCCTGGAATGGAAAATTATGTAGCTCCAGCAGAAGGGAGCAGGACCTCAGGATTCCATGTACAAAGAGAAGCAACAAATACAATAGCACCAATGGATGAGTGAATGAGGACATTAATCCTCTTAGAGCTAGACACATAAAAAACTTTCATATAAAACCCTCAGCTAAAGAAAAACCTAATGGAAAAAGACTGGTTTTCCCATACAATATGAAAATCTTCAAAAAGAACAAATTGAGGTCCCTTAATGGAGACAACTGTATAATGTTTTAGAGGAAAAAAATCACCTTCTATCGAAATTTTCCCTTAAGAAAAAAAAATCAGGCAAAGCCCTGCCTCTGACTCTCCCATGGTCAATTTTTTTTTTTTTTTTACTTTTTTACTTTTGCTTTTATTACAAGCACAGTTACTTCATTACTAACCTCTCTGGCATTTGCAGCAGTTAGGGCCTATATGAAGGGTGCTAAGCATTTGTCTCCACAAGGCAAAGCATAAGAATTAAACCAGTAACATACGCAGTTCGGCCAAACTTACAAAATACGGAGAGGAATAACATCTCCTCCACTCCTCTTGTTATAATTGTCTTTTACACTATTTGTAAACAGAATAAGAAAGAGTTTTTTAGAGCATGTTATACTCAGCCCACTGGTATATCATTAAGCTGAGCTTTCTCTAATTTCTAGTGACTAAAGAGTTACATTGAACAGTGTCCTAGTTTAGGATTTCGGCACCAGGGCAAGGAGGGCTGTCCCTCCCTTTTTTGGGTGTGAAAGGAGGTTTTCCACCTTTTGTTTTGGCAGTTGGGTAGCGGGGGGAAGGGGCTACAGCCCCCTGTAACTCATGTTGCAAAATGCAGCCCCCAGTTCCAATTTCATGCCCGCTGTGTCAATCAACTTCTTTGAATAACACTATATAAGGAGGCGTGACTGGGGTTTTTTTTTTTTTTTTTTTTGCAGCCTGCTCTTTTGTTTGGAAGGGGAAGGACGAAACAGAGAAGAGAAAACCCCTGAGCAGTCACCTCGGCAACCAGATCTTTGCTGCCAGTATATGCTGGGACAGCAAAGATCTTCCTTGTGGCAAACAGACTTTTAACTTTGTTGATCACTGCTGGGAGAAGAGAAGAGGGACTGGAATGAGGGACCTGGGCTCCCCACACCCCCTGTACTGAGAAGTGATTGATCACTG
>NW_010418229.1:9275-9526 GCF_000710305.1 Buceros rhinoceros silvestris | reverse complement strand
GGGAGGTGACGGATGGCGCCGCAGGGGTGCCACAACCCGGCTGCGCTGGCAGAGCCGCCGCTTCTCCTTTTTTTCTCGGTTTTTATGCCAAGCTTCACTCCTCTTAAATCAACGTTTCTCTTCAGTGACCCGAGGCTGGGCTGAGCACTGCAGCAGCGCTAGGGATGTCGCCGTGCGTTGTCTGAGGAGGTTCCTGGTCCTGGCACTCCTCCAGGCAGCTTTTCTCCCTCCCTTGAGGCAGGCGAGGGCCG
>NW_010418229.1:6015-9174 GCF_000710305.1 Buceros rhinoceros silvestris | reverse complement strand
TCTCCCTCCCTTGAGGCAGGCGAGGCCGTTTGCCGTGGCCCAAGCCCTCGCCTCACCCCCGGCTGCCCCCGCTGATGGAGCCCTCCACTGCGGTGCAGGCAGTAGAGAAGGGCTGCGTTAACTCCCCAGGTGCTGCCCAAGGTGCAGCAGGGACGGTGGCGGGACGATGGGGAGAGGGGAACGGCAGTGCTTGAGGCACCCACTTCAGTCCCAGAGGCACGCCATGGTTTGGACATGCAGAGCTAGACACCTTCTGGGCAGGCTGAGCAAGCTCAGGACACCCACCCTCCGGAGCACGTCCCTGAGGTGTCTCCAGCACCTCTCCCAGAGAATTTACATTACTACTGCTGCGGGGAATTTTGGGCTCTGGTGCTTTTTTGCAAAGTCGACATCCCTGTGCAGAGTTTTCTACCTTTTGCTCTCCCATCATCATCCCGTGAGATGAGCTCTGCTTTAATTCAGGCCTCTGCAGGCACGCAGCAGCCCTAATTTCTGCCCTGTATCCCAGCCATGTACTCAGATCCTGCCCCTCGCCCGTGCCAGGAGCCATCCTCCCTCTCTGCACAGCGGAGCAGTTCTGAAGGTGGCTGTAACCGTGCCAAGCCTGACTCGTGTTTTTCCATCTGAGCTCTAGCTCTGGTGCAAAGCCCCCACTGTGTGCCGAGGAAGCGCTTGGGGAGTCCTGAGCCGTGGCTTATGCTTGAGCTGCTAACAAGTTGTTCCAGTGCTAACTGGGAGAACTGGGCAAACTGGGAATTGTGCTGGTGGTAATCACCTGGATATCCAGTCTAACTGACCAGGATCTGGGTTCTCTGCCGTCTGGTTTAGCTGCAGTACGTGCTTAGTACATCCAGGTAGAGGTGGTTGTGTTTGAGAGGTGTGTGGGGGTTCGTTCCTTGCTCAGTAATGACTGACATCACAAAGGTAATTTCAGAGTTAACCACTAGATGCTCCTCGTTTTCCAAGAAAAAAATAGCCCCGAGATAAAGCCAGTCTTGCTTTTGATCTGAACCTGAATGTTAGTAGAGAACGGCTTCAGTGTAAAGCTACACGTAATTGAAAGTCTCATCTCGTTGCTTGAATCCACGTGGGTTTCCGGGTAGATTTGGATACAACTTTTCATGAATCCTGCAAGCTCACCTGGGCCTCTTACCAACCACCAAATGCTTCCCAGTTAAGGTCGGCGAGGAACATCCAGCTGCAGGCAGCACAAGGGGCAGCGTTACCCCACTCCCCCAGCGGCTTTCACATCCCTCTGCTGCTGAGCTGACTTGTTTTCCTCAGCCGACGCATAAGCTCAGGCTAAGAAATGAAAATACCATCACAACTGCCTGAAGAGGCGCTGGGAAGTCACGATGATATCTGCGCGGCCTCTGAGGACCATACGTAGCACCCTGGTAGTTCACTCGTGGTCCGGTGGAAAGAAATGGTGACTGACAGTCAACGGGGACAGAGTAAGAGTGCTTCGGTATGAGAAACGCCTGATGAGGGTGTCAGACTGTCACACCGCTCGTTAGGCGTCACCGCTCAGAAGTCATCAGTCAGAAATCAAGGCTCAAGGGAAAATACTCGGGTGGGAATGTCGGAATCCGCTGCCCTGGTTTTAGACTCTTCCCTAGATGCTCTCTGCTGGCCTCCGTCAGCACTGAGATCCCACAGCAGATGGAGCTCAGGCCGGAGCGAAGGCAGCTGGTCCCGCCAGGGCGTTTGAGGTGCTGGCTCTCCTAACACTCGTTTCTCTGGGTTTGCTGTATTATTTTGCAGGCAGCAGTTACTGCTAAGCAACCCCCGTTAACACGAAGACATTGCACAGTTCTGCTTTCCCTGGCAGCTTCCATGGAGGTGTTGATCCGTGTGCGAGGGAAAGGCTCCCATTGCAGTGCCAGCAAGACTAGGAGGAGTAAATGGAACAGAAGAGGCTTTTACTTCTGTTTTAAGATGACAGGATCACTTAGCAAACCAGCAAAACAAGTCCTACACATCCTGGAGAGAAGGAGCCCTTGCTCCAGCAACTGCCCACTAGAGATCAAAAGCAGATACCCACGTTTTCTGCTCAAAAACAATGTGAAGAGCGATAAGGGGGAAAAAAAATCTACGATGCAAAATGCTGAAGGGTTTTACTCAGTAAGATGCTCCCCTCCTTCAGCCCAGCAGAAGCACAGCCGCCGCCTGGCTCTGGGAGGCAGATCAATTTTTAGGTAGGGAGCGTTTGCAAGGTTCAAAGGGAACACGCTGAAAGGAGGTTGCTGGAGAAAGCGTGTATATACATTATTGATCGTGTTGGCTGCAGAAAGACCTTTTGTGCTATCGTAGACTTGAAGGGCTCTTCATATTTGGCAGTTATAATCCTGAGTAGTCTGAGTAAACTCTTCAGAACTTGGGTGAGGAAGACTTTTAGCCATTACTAGGTGGACACTGGAGAACAGAAGAACATTTCTCAGGCTTCTTTACCATTTGTGTCCATGCACATGTCCACAGAGCAAACTATTACACATAAGTGAGGAATTAATTTTAATCCCCACCGTTGGAGACCATACCATCTCCTTGATGCCTGGATATTGCATAATGCCAGGGCCAGGCAGAATTTCCATCATGCTTCCTTGTAGAAGTACTCCAGGAAAAACATACTCCCGTTTCTTTTGGGAGGTGGCTGAAGTGAGACAGAATCATGGAAAAACCCTTTCAGCCCCTCGAGTCCCCCCGTTCCCCCAGCACTGGCAGGTCCCCACTGACCCCTTTCCCTCAGCAGCACCCGCACACGGCTGGGAAACAAAGATCTCTGCAAGATCAGGAATGCTTCACCTCTCGGGATGGTGCTGAAGGAGTGAAACACCTGCAGTTCAGCTGCTGCTCCTCTACAAACCGTCACGGCAAACACAATCTTAGCCACTAAAGCAGCAAGAGCTGTAACAGCAAGACCACGACGACATGTTAGCGAAGAGTCAGAGACAAAAATAACTGCGCAGAGGTGCCTGTTGTAGAAATACAATATTGCTCGAGATGTCAGCCTCATACCGATGAAACATCTCTGCCACAAAAACGATAAGCACCTGCTTAAGCACTGAATCACGACCGGTTCCATCAGCTCCCTGAGTGCTGCGTTGCAGCGTGGCCCAAATCCTACGTGCGTGCGGGCGAGCTGACCCCTGCCGCGGGTTA
>NW_010418229.1:3712-5624 GCF_000710305.1 Buceros rhinoceros silvestris | reverse complement strand
CTTGGGCCAGGTGTCCTGCCAGTGCCCCCCGCCCCCTGCAAGCCCCCAGCACCACCCTCGGCTCCTGCTGCCTGCCCCGATCAATGGCTTTCAAACAGAGCCACAGTTCTCCATCCCTCCTTTTGTACATTTAAATTTTGCTCGCTAGTACTGCTGACGTCCTCCTGGCCCACCTCTTGACTTCCCCCCCTGCTTCAAGCCCACTTCTCTCCAGTATAAAAGGCACCAGCCCCCAGCATCGCCCTGTTTCTGCTTGGAGCAGCGGCTACCTGAGGAGCAGCTTTGGTGCACGCAGGTGAGTGCTGCCTTCCGTCGCCTTCAGCACTTGTCCTGCCTCTTTTTTCCTGGGTTGACTGTTTGTTGAGGGGGGTGGTTTAGCTTTTCACCACTCCTGTACACAGCAGTGCTCTGTAACTTTTGTTCCAGCTTTTGCAGTGAAGGAGACCGTGCTGACCCTCCTCCGGGTGACGGAGGGTCCCAACGCTGCTTCCAAACGTGACATCCATTCACATTTGTGTTGGAAAGGGGGCACATCGTCACCGATCTTGAGTGAGAGGCTGTCTTAGGGTTTAAAGAGGTAATAACAGCACCTTGTTTTGTGAGGACATCCATGACAGGTTTAGACCTGATGGATCAGCAGAGCTCAAGTTTGGTGTGCCCAGAGCCCAGGGGCAGCGCCGGGCTGGTCTCTCACTGCTCGCGTGAGGCAGACCCTCAGTAAGCTGGTACCGCTTTACCACGCTGGTGGCTTTAACACGCCGTAACTTACTCCTCTCACATCAATGGAAATTGCCAGACCGCTGTCACAGACATTGCTCAGCCAAAATGTAAAGGCCTTTCTGCTTAGGGACCGAGGAGAAGCGGCAAGCTGACCAAGTGACAGCGGGGCCACCTTTTGCTGAGCTCCAGGAGCAAAATTATTCCCAGTTGTGTCAAGTTTTGTTGAAACTGCCAAGTTTTACAAGTTTTTGGAGATCATTTAGTGGTTGGAAATGGAGGGCACATACAGATTGTATGAGGTCTTGTTTTTTTCACTTTTTCCCACTGGAGGAAAGCTGAAGTCCATGCGCTAAAGCAGGTCTGGACCTGAGGGGATCAGAGACCATCTCCCAGCCCTGTTACTCGTGAAAGGGCTGCGAGGGGGAACCAGTGTTTTGTGCTCATCCTTAAAGCCTAGTGATGACGCGAGCTGGGGCTAGAAACGCTCAGCATCACATGGGGTTAAGTTATCACTGCCTCAGTTTCTCCCCATACAAACAGGGGTGGGACACTTAGGAGGAGAAAAAATAAGGGGGGACGGGAGCTGCTGAGTCCCCAGATGGGTCAAGGGTATGAGCAAAATGTCCATGAAATAACAGCGCTCTGGAAGGTGGCCGGAGTGGCTGATTCAGGCACAGGAGCAGCTGGTGGAGAGTGAGACGCAGCCTTGCTTAGGAAAAAGGTTTGTGCTAAAAGCTTTTCCCTGTCATTTTGTCTTCCACCACCAACAAGTTGAAGGTGAGCTCTTGCCTGCGGTCACCCAGTTCCCAGCAAAACCAGACAGGCACCAGCAGCAAGTAACCTAGAAAACCCACCAGCCCCAGGGAGGTTCCCCAAAGCATCTCCTTTTGTCTCGCTGAACTTAAGGCTTTGCTAAGCAAGGACCAGCAAGAGCTGGACACCAGCTGGAACTGAAGGCAGAATTCATCCCACGCAGTTCTACACGCTCAGATCACTTAGTCCTGATTTGAGATATCTGAGCTAGAAAAATTAATTCGCTGTTCTGCTGCAATCACGGGTTAAAATCACTTTCCTCTAAGCTGCCGTCAGCGCGGGGAAAAAAACCTACCTCTTCATGAGGGGTTAATGAGCTTTTGACTGATGAAAGACACAGGCAGACTCTCCACGTCCATCAAAAGATTTTCATTCCTGC
>NW_010418229.1:2694-3576 GCF_000710305.1 Buceros rhinoceros silvestris | reverse complement strand
AGATTTTAGCAGCAACGGGGAAAAAAATCCCACCCCTACGCAAGGAGAAGCCTCTGCGTAGGCAGAGCCGTGATGATTTCACTGGGTACCTGTGTATGTACCTCAAGGGGTGGTTCGTGTCTGTCTGTGTCTGGGTGTGTTTACAGGGACATCAGCCAGTGAACCCCTAACTGGAAACGGTAATTCCGCGTGCTGGCTGTGAAAGGGAGCGATGACACAGGCGGAGCGTTCCCTTTCACTCTGAAAGGCATTTAGCTGTAAAAGCAGTGCGTAACATGCAAACGTTAGACTTAAGAGCGAGGAGAGGGTGATGGAGAGGCTCAGTCACACTTTGGTGGCCCTCAGTCACACCGAGCCCACAATGTCAGCAGCAAGCTCGGGGCCACGACTCGAGCTCAAGTGAAGCTGTGACAGGGGCTTTCAATGACAGTGAGGAAAAAACCTCTGGTTGCAAGACTGACCTCAGTAGCTGTCCCACTGCGTAGCCTCTGCCCTCAAACAGAAGCACCCAGCACTTCCCCAGCACCAGCGATTCACAGAACTCACTCGCGAGCGGGCTCTGATGGGCAGGAACACGCTGTTACAGAGCTGGCACCTCGACAGCTTTAACTCATACGTGTTCCCCATGTTCACTTCTCTCCTCACAGCCTTCCCACCACTGCTCCGTCATGTGGCAGCCAATCTCGTGGACACCACGTGCCCAGTGGTCACCCAAGCATCTGAAGCTGGTCACTGTCTACATGCTGGTGCTCCTGGTATCACTCAGCTTTGCTTCAGGACAGAGCAGGCCCTTTAAACACCAGATCGACAACAGAAGTGAGTACGAGCCTCCCTGAGGGACTCCCAGATGGGGACTCCAGAGTCCCTAGTGCATCACAGGCT
>NW_010418229.1:428-2561 GCF_000710305.1 Buceros rhinoceros silvestris | reverse complement strand
GCCATGAGTGTGTCTCTGCAGTGACACGGGAGCGTGGCGCCCTGTGCTTGCACTTACACTTGGAAGGGCATACGGAGAGCCTAATGTCCTTCTCACGGCCCTTAACTGGCCCCAGGAAACAGTGTCATTTTTGATAAATACCAGAGGAGACACTAGAGCACAGATCTGACAAGGAAAATGTGAGGCACTATGCAGCAAATACTTCAGCATGAAGTTTCCAGCTGCATTTCCTAGACCTGGGGCAGTTCAGAACTACTTCTATACAATAACAAGAAAGCAAAGGCCAGAAGCGTAAATTCACTTCACAGACATCTTAAATCTGTCTGCAACCGCAAGCTGTCTGGAAGTCAAAATACAAGTGGTTGAGGTGTCTCCATCCAGAGCTGCTGGCAGGAACTGTGGCTGGCCGGGCGAGGGACGGCACCGCGTATCCCAAGTGAAAACCAACATACGGTTCAAAGATTTCTGAAAAAATCAGTGTCAGGAAATCTCATATCCCCCCAGGAGCAGAGGCTGATAGTTGTACGTGCAGTGGGAGAGAGCGGGGTGTGGGTAGTAAGGTGTGTGGGCTCTCAGTCACACCTTTCCCCGTTAAAGAGGACCAGAGATGTTGGGAGCCTCTGTTTCTAGGTACCCATGTGAAAAAAAGAAAGAAAGATTGAAAAGATTTATTTATAGGGTAATTTACAGCCGAAGTGGATGTATTTTATCTCTTCAAGCATCAAAACGCACAGCAGAAAATCCTGCTGCCTTGCCTGAGACTTTCATATGACTTGGACGATACATAATGCACACAAATTGAAATTTATTCTAGTCCCTGACTGTCCCCCAACTTTGGAATGATTTGGCATTTCCTTCGGCGTCTCCAGCGCTTTGTAGATTTTCCCTGTTGCTGTATCTGAGCCTTTTAATACAACTACACCCCTCTCCTCACCCGCTCTAGAACTAGATGAGACTATAAAAATAAGGGTACTTCAGGGGCTTTAAAAGAAAAAAAGTCACGCATGAAAGCAACTCCCTAGGAGTTCCTAAGAATTAGCTTTATATTTACCTCTCATGTAGGCACCAGTGGATTTGTGAGCCGGTAAAGACAGCGTACCTGGTGTGGAGGCGGGGCAGCAGGACCCGCAGGGCTCTCGCTAAGAGAGGACACTTCAAACGTGCTGGTACAGCTTGCTACTAGGGTCTCTCTGGATGTAGTTTTATTCCTCGACTACAAATGAGCCATTTAACAGCCTCAGGAGATGTTTCACTGACTGCTTTGAATTCCAGGTCCTGAGATCGATCCCTTTTGGTACGTGGGCCGTGGCGTTCGCCCCATCGGGCGGTTTGGGAAGAGGCAGCTGAGGAGCAGTCGTGGCAGCCTGCGGCCTGTGAGTGGACACCTGGATTTCATCGTGAACGCCTTCTGGGAGCAAAAGGTCTTGGACACACAAGACCACGACTGGTGACCTCTGTTTCCCCAGGTGACGACCCAACCTCAGACCTCCAATTCATCCCATGCTGCTCTTCTTTGTGCTCCCTGCACAAGGTCCTTCAAAAAGAAAGACGTTCAGGGTGCAGGTAAAGGACAAGGCATGGACACTAGCTCCAGGTGCCACCAGAGCTTAGAAAACCCCTTTGATGACATCCCCACCCATCCCCTGCTGCTGCTCACTGTAACGTTGGTTTATCCAAACACCATCAGCCTTTGTGCTGGGATGTAACCCCTGCGACGTTAAGCGTGTCGTGAAACCTTCCTCTCGCAGTTCAAAGTCAATGGCTGTCAGTATGTAAAAATAAAAAGAAAGAAAAGAAAGGCTCTCGCTGCTTTTTGATGTGCCTGTGTTAATGGCATGAAATGCTGCTGTTAGCGTCCTCTCGCAGGAACGCAGCCCTGAGGTTCCCTGCGGTTCTTTCTGTGCTGCCGGAGAGAGGTAGTAATGAACAAAACGGAGCTCCCGTCCAAGGTGAGTATTTTCTCCCTGCTGAAGAAAAAAAGAGATTAAAAATTGGTTAATTAAACTCTTCAGGGTAATTTTGTGCCCACTGCACGTCCTACAAGGGCCGCAGCCAGCTGATTGCCTTTAAAACCACGTAGTTGTCTCTGAGTCCACGATCTGATCAAGCCGAAGTCACCCGGTGAAGCTCACT
>NW_010418229.1:0-281 GCF_000710305.1 Buceros rhinoceros silvestris | reverse complement strand
CTCGGTCTTCAAGGCAGTCAGGAAAGCCAGCAGAAGGCGATGCCCCTGGAAGCAGAGAGAAAGAGTGCCCGCTGTGAGACCACCTGGCCACCCCCAAACACCCGCTACAAAACGGCCGAGCAGAACATCCGAGAGCTACATCCAAGCAGACCTTCTCCTGCACACGCAGCTGAACCTCGGCAGCTGCTGGAGCTCTTCCCTCTGACAGACAGAGCGAACAGTGACCGACTGAATGGAGAGAGCAATGCCAGAGGAAATGCCGAGAGGCCAGAGAACACAGC
>NW_010418228.1:2124-3516 GCF_000710305.1 Buceros rhinoceros silvestris | reverse complement strand
GACCCTGCACTTGGCCTTGTTGAACCTCCTGCGGTTCACATGGACCCACTTCTCCAGGATGGTATTGCACCCCTCAAGCGTGTATGTCTACCTCACTTCCCTCTGCTGCTCCTCACCACCTCCTGAGGGTCCCACAAACAGGCTGAGGCACACGATGCCCCGTTGTGTCCAGACTGTGCTCAAACAGCCTGGCCAGCACACGCTGCAGACGCCGCATGCTGGGCAGGGATGTCACACGTCCCACCAGCCAGGGAGAACAGCCCCAGCGTGCAGGACAGCGTTTACAAACAGGGGCCTGGAGAACACCACAGCTCTGGCAGCCTCCTCACCTGTGCATCTCCACTGAACTTGTCCCTGTCACCTGATGGTGGCACTTCTCTACACCTGCATCACCACAGAGATTGACTGTTCACGTCACACTCGTCCTGCAACTGAAGTCTGAAATTTTCCTGAAGGTTGGACCAGATGATCCCCTTCCAATGGAGGCTGTTCTACGATCCCAGGACACACGGGGATTCCTCACACCACCTGACTGCACCTGATGCATTTGTAAAGGCTTTTCAAAGCCTTGGCCCAGCCTGGGGACAGGTTTTCGTGATCCTGGTTCACGAACAGCAGCACTTTCAGAAGGTTAAGCTTTGGGATGTTGAACCTCCCATGGGAAGAGCATTTCCCCCTCCCTCCTCTCCCTGTGTCAGGGCCTCGTAGGATACTGGCGAAGCAAGCTCAGTGTCCCTGAGCGAGTGCTGTGCCCTGCGGGCCTCCCCTCCAGAGGAAGGAGGGATCCAGAACCACTCGGTGTTTATCAGCATTTCCCAGCCGGTTCTCACAGACCGGGCTGAGAGCAGCCCAGAGGGACAGAGGCTCACTGGAACTCCCGCAGCGGCAGCCCAGGGCTCCGGCTCGTACCTTATCCAGCTTGTCCACACTGGAGCAGATCGTCCGGAACTTGCTGTCTGGGACACCGCAAACTGCAAACATCCCGTCGAGGATGCGCCGATCGTTGACCTGGGGAGAGGGAGCAAGCCAGCGGCTGTGAACTCAGGCAGATGCTTCAGCTGCAGCCAGGTTCTCCTCTCTACTCTGAAGCAAGGAAGAGAAGCCAGCAGGTGTCCACCCAGCATTTGTGCTGTTTGCGTTTCTCTCTCGCTCCCACGCCTGGGGAGCTCAGCTGCCTCTCTGCCCACAGCAGGCACAACTGCCTCCCGCCAGGGCTGGGGAGAACCATCGCATTCACCTCCTAAAGCCACAGACACCTCGACTCAACAGAGAAGAACAACCAGTGGGGGCTACGAGGCCTCTCGTGGGCACATAAAACCAGCTCAGGAGCAGACCAGAGACTCAGGAGATGAATTCAGTGCATCACCCTGCTCAGTGTAAGAACAAGGGGAC
>NW_010418228.1:1683-1982 GCF_000710305.1 Buceros rhinoceros silvestris | reverse complement strand
TTTTTTTTTTTATAGTATAGAGTGAATCCCGTAGTTTGATCGTGCTTTGTAATAGTAACTGAGGGCAAAGGCTGAGCTGGACTCAGCACTTTCATGGGTAGTGACAACACCTACAAATAAAACAGAAACAGACTGCTCGGGCATCTGTAATCCCCCAGCACCAACACAGGATTGTTTTGCTTGGAGAAGCCCTTTCAGCTCCTCGAGTGCCCCCATTCCCCCAGCACCGCCAGGTCCCCCCTGCCCCCTGTCCCTCAGCAGCACCCCCACACGGCTGGGAAACCCCTCCAGGGATGGGG
>NW_010418228.1:371-1467 GCF_000710305.1 Buceros rhinoceros silvestris | reverse complement strand
ACCGGCCCCCCCTCACTCCACCCTCCTGTCATGGAGTTGTCAGAGCCAGAAGGTCTCCCCGGAGCCTCCTTTGCTCCAGGCTCAGCCCCACCAGGTGCCTCAGCTGCTCCTCAGCGCATTGTGCTCCAGAGAGTGGTTCAAGGGAGACAAGAACAACCGCAGGCAGGTTCCTGCCCGTTGCGCAGGGCCTTCTCATGCCCAGAGGCATCGCATTCACCACTGCCCAAGCACACGGCAGCTGACAGGCAGCTCCTGTGCACGGCTCCTCAGCTCATCCCAGACAGGTTCGGGGGTAGGGCACTGCTCCCCTGCCCAGCGGGAGATGAACACAGGAGCGCAGGGCCCAGCCCACACTGCTCACCTCTCCACAGAGCCCAGCAATGACCCCATCTGGGTTCCTTTCAGAGCTCCCACCACCCTCCTGAGCATCAGGCACTCCCACCCACTGCAGTGCTACTGCTGCAGACCCCTCCCTGCCCTGCCAGGCTGCACACCCAGCACCATCTGCTGCCGCCCCGAGAGAACGGGGGGGTGGAAACAAGTAACAAGCACAACCTACAGCGGGGCATCTGGAACGACGCGGTGGGAAGGCAGCAGCCGGTGGACACCAAGGTGCACACACTGAGATGTCCTTGCTACAGGGGCATCGGGAGCTGGGCCGAGGAGCCTGGGCCCGAGCTGGGTTTTACAACAGGCACCAGCTGGCTGCCAGGTGCTTCGCAGCGGTTAGCACTAGCGAGAACTCTGCTCCCTGCAGCCTGCGGAACCCTCCTGGCACCCCCCGGTAAAGGCACGTGGGAGCTGAGGCCCAGCTGTTTACACATAAACCATGTGGCCGCAGAGTGTGGGATGAACCTCGGGATCAGCCTGAGCGGGTGTCAGAGCTGCTGTGTAACACCACAGGGACAACAACCGCTGCTCCCACCGTGGCCCAGAGGAACCTGCCTCGTCCCACCTTCACGAGGAAGTCCCCGAGCTGCAGGTCGCTCAGGATCTCGTGCACAATCTTCAGGCACTCGGCATCAGGAATCATCGGGTCGAACTGGCCGGCGATGTCAAAATCCTGGGGACACAGGAGAAGGCAGTGAAAATCAGC
>NW_010418228.1:0-222 GCF_000710305.1 Buceros rhinoceros silvestris | reverse complement strand
AGTAAACCCCGCCCCTGCCACGGAAACACAGCCTCAGCCCCGCTGCTAGCAGGGTACAGAAAGCAGCTGAAAGGGGATATTTACTGCACGGTACCCTTGGAAACAAAAAAAACAACAGAAGGGAGACAGCCGAGCCACCGGCAGCCCAAAATAAACAGAACGAGGGAACCAGGAAGGGGAGGAGAAAACTCCTTTGTCTGGTATGACCCGAGTGCCAAATGT
>NW_010418227.1:23003-44325 GCF_000710305.1 Buceros rhinoceros silvestris | reverse complement strand
TATATATAATATTACTATTTGAGTTAAATTATATGCTTTTTAAAATGCAGTTCTGTGTGCTATTTTATTCTGTCATGTTTAGCAATGTGAACTGGCAAAATAAAGTGACTAATACTTGAATACTGACATTTAATTTTTAAATGTAATGTTGGGGTTGCACATGCAAAGGGGCTTACGAATGGATCTACTGATTATACCCGTTGTATTTAACTATGGCCAGAGTACATGCAGTGTACGACCACCTGAGGTTTTCCTGTTACTAAATGCTGCTCCCCACAGACAGCAAGATAATGGTTCCGAGTTTTCATAATGAGTGCTTGACTCGATGATGATAATAATAATAATAAACAAACAGAAAAGAAGTTTTAAGTGAAGTAAGGAAGATAGAATAGCAGTTTAATAGCTTTTCCTTTTCACACTCACATCGCTGCAATCCCTCGAAGGCTGGATTTAGAGTAGCGGCATAATCCTGGATTACTTGCTTTGGAGCTTTTTGAGGAAATTTGAGGGATGGAAAGAGGATGGTTAAGTTATGCTTTAATAATTTCACGCAGTCTAATTCTGCCCATCAGTATTTATAGATGAACCATAAGTATCAGACAGTGGTATTGCTTATGTGAAGCTAAGGAAGGGAAGGTGTAAGTACAGAGAAGTATTGAGAAATGAGAGATGGAATTGGCCATCAAAATGAACATGACTGAGCTGTGAATCTACTTGAGAAAGAGCTGGGTGAGCACTTAGAAGGAAATGTAAGAACAATTTGTGGAAATGGTAACAGGCTAAGATATTCTACTTTTAAGTAGTTGCCTGATAACCAGTTACATCAAACTCGGTGCTAATTTATGATTTTTACAAAATTTGTACAGGACCTTCCCAATAACATGATTCATCAAGTAGCTATTAAGTCTCTTCCTCAGGAATGGCTTTGGTGTGAAACCTGGTGTGATGATGAATCCAAGAAAAATGCTAAAACAATAGACTTGGTGAGTTGATTTTGAGTTAAATTAGTTTCGTAGATAAAAAATTTCACTGTCATTTTGGTGACTTTTGAAACATGCACATACGATGTCATGGAGGCAGCCTTGCTGGAAGGCGCTGGAACACAGCTTTGCTTCCTCTACAATACGGCAACTTGTCTCCTTTCCCCCAAGACCTCTCCCACTTGCTCTATACCAAATTTACTGACCTTAAAGCTGAAAACCATACCCCAAAATTAAATGATGTTATTTTTAACTGGACAAGATGAGGGTTTTTCACATCTGTGCATGTATTTTCCTTACCTCTCTGCCATATTCAGCCAGGTTGGTGGAACTCTGTCTGGCTATGGTGTGCTGCTATTATGGTCCCTACAAAGAAAGTTCCTTCAGAACCCACTGTGCAGAGGACTTGGTATTATCGTGGTTTTCTCTGTCCATTTCACTGCAGTAAAGGGGAGGTAAAGCAGAGCTTAAAAAGTGTAAGGCTGAGAAGACTATCCGTATTTAGAAAGAAGAAAAAGCATCTTCCTTTCAGGAATCTAAACAAAGAGAGAAAATATTCTCTGTCATCATTAATCTCGTCCCATGTTTCCCCCCGTTTTCATTTTCTGACAACCCTCCACACACTGTGATACTTCAGAGACAAAACTTGGAAGACAAACAGACAGTTGGTGCAAATATTCAGTATGTTAATAGTTTTGTTTTCTTTGCGTCTTTCCAGTTGTTAAAATGAAGGGGGTTTGTGTGCTAAAGACTGGAAGTAAGTGACTAGACATTCTTGCAATCCCCATTAATTATCATATATCATCACTTTTTATTATGATTTCCTTTTATTTTATGGAAGGATATCAATATATTTTCTAGACAACACTAGAGGAAGCATCACAAACTTAATAAAAACCGTATCAGATTCTGTTTCAATATCTTGTATTCCCCTGTGTAACTTTATCTAAAACTTTGTAGTCCTGTGCTAGCCATGTCTTTGCTATCCACATAGTCTGGAGCACATGGAAAAATAAAAGTATTTACAATAAAATACTTTGTTAAACAGGGTTTATTTACAATTTGTTTTGTGCAACTTTTTTTTAAATTAATGTCAAGGTAACTGACCTTGCACACTGTCCTTCAGTGGAACTGTAAATGCTGACAGAATTCCTCATTTAACATCCTTGGAAAGGTGATCTTTTCCCATTTGCTTTCTTTACATCTGGTATGTTTTAAACTTTTAGTGCAACAATCCCCAAACCAAAGAACCAAAATTAAAGGCTGCTGCCCGGATAGTTCCCGAATGGGTTGACTATGACTCTGAGATACGAGAGTTAATACAGGAAATTGAAAAAGAGAAGAGAAATCTAACATCATTCCCTCAAAAAGGTAATTTATGTGCATATTCATCTGTTTGCTTTTCAAAGAGAAATAGGAATGTAGTTGAAATTAAGATTGGAGTCAGTAGGCACAAATAGTGTATTGTGTAGTGCATTGCAAGAGTTGTATGATCTTTTGTTTATGCCAGAATCTAAGAGAAAACTTAGTGGTGTCCTGTTCTTTTGAGCCGCAAATATTAAATAAAGCACATTAGCTTAGACCTCACCGAGAGAATCTAAAACTAATGTCTATTAAGCAGTAGGTAACTGAGTCTCTATAAATTTGTCTCTGCATCTCTCACTGGGCACTTAGCTACATGGGGCCTTTCTGCACCAGACTAAGTGGTCTTTTACTTTTCCAATAGATTTTGATTTATTTTTTTTATTGAAAGTGTTTTAAACTGAGTTAGTTGATAGCAGGAGATTAAAAAAACCCACTCTTACAGGATATCTAATGAGACTTGACTTCCTGAAGTAATGCGAAACAAAAAAAGGGTGATCTTAGGTCTAGTGTTGAAGAAAAAACTTAGCAGATAAATATTTAAAAGTCTTGAGTCAGGGAACAAATTCACTTTTTGTCATAAAGAATTCTTGGTAGTTTTTATTCTTTGGGGAAGCTTATGGTCAGCTTTTAGTGAGGCTCTAAAAATGAAGTTCACGTTGCTGAACTTACTGACTAGCAGTAAGTAGAAAGTAAAGGGCTTTCTCCATGTTTTACAAAACTAGTCATTAAATCTCTAGTAAACTCATTTTTACAATTGTTTTTGCTTTGGTTACAGGTCTTAAACACGATGAACTTTAGCACAGCCTCTAACCAGCAGTGGTGACAGCTCACTAGTCTTCTGTGAAAGACTGAATGGAAGTTATGGATGTTACACTGGCACTATTTGCAACATTCTTTAATGCGACGTCAAGTATTTTATAACTTAAAGTGTTATTTAAAATGTTTTAAATGAAATACAAAACCAGAAGAGAAATCCACGGGTACCTGAATTTGTTGGGTTTTTTTTAACCAGTGTAGAGTAGCTTTCCTAATTGCTTTGGTTTTCTTTTCCTTCACTAAAAGACAGATTGCCCAGAGGATTTTAGAATATAAATAACAATGTGTTCAACTCCTCAAAGACAGATTGTGTCAGTCAGTCGGGGGGTGGACACATGTTAAAATATGTACGTGAAAACTGTCATATGCATATCACATGCATTACGCGAATGCATTTAAAGAATTCTGGTTATATGTCGCAGTTTTGTCCCTGGAGAACTGCTGTGGTCACAAGAAAAAAGTAGCTTGCGTAACTCAGATCACACAAATCTAAGTCAGTTTGGAAGCTCACTAAAGCAAGCAATGTCACTTTTCATTTATTACACAGGACTGCTGCACTCATAAAAAATTTTTTTTTGATTCTCAGGCTCCTTTTGGTCACTTAAATAGTACATCATAAAATTCCATTATGTTTTTTGGTTAAGATACTTTTCCAACCAGCATATATTGCATCAGAAAGTCAGTACCTGAAAGTTCTTTCCTCTCACTTTTGATTATCGTGATTCTGTTCAGAATTGAAAATAATAAAATATGTGAGTACTTTTGACTATCAGCAGTGTCCCCTCTAATTTTGTAACTATGTATTCACAAAACCATGGCTTTATTGGGCCACTGACATTTTGATCCCACAAAAATCGCAGGGAAAAGATCTTGCAGTACACATTATTTGAAAATGGGAATTTCTTTTTTAAACTTTAATCTAGTGCCTTACATCCTCTGATGTTTAGGCTGTGCTGGTTTCCAAATAGACTGAACATGACCACAAATCCTTACAAGAACAGCTTAATGCAACCTTTCAGCCTAAATGCTGGAAATTATACAAGTTAAGGTAATGTGCATCCACAATGAGTTGCATACTATTTCCATACCAGCAAATAATTGAATGAATAAAATGAATAATTGATAAGAAAAATTGAACAAGAAAAATTAATCATATTTTGTATGTACTGTCACTGTCCTCAGGTGTTGGTTATTTAAAATTTCTTGCTGGAAGAGCAAGCATTTAAAAAAGTCTTAAAAATGAGACATGCAGGGTTTTTTAACACCTTTTATATTTCTCGTGGTGTTACCTTTATGCATTTTGAACAGCTTTAAAATGGCACATAAGGGTTTTAAAAGGTCTGTTGTGGGCATTTTCCAGAGTACAAACTACCCAGCAAAGTATTTCCTGTGTAACCCAACAGCAGTAGTCAGTAATTCCTACCGTCTGTTCTCCTGAGCCATCCCATTTCACTGCAGGATCTGTTCTGTTACGCCCGTTCTGTGAGGTAATGACTCAAGGATATCAGCAGCAAGTCGAACGTACTCAAACATAGAACCTCAAGTTGCTATTTTTGTATCGCAGAGATGAATTTAGAACATGCACCATTTCTATCCATTCAATGCATAACGAGGAAACAACGGGTACTCCTATATTAGAGAAAAAAATCCATTATTCAACTGCTTGCTGCCTTTTTTTTTAAGCATATACTTCCCTCCTGACGCTTTACTCTGCAGAAGCATTTCACATCAATCTGCCTTGGAAATCCATGCGTGAAGTGTACATTGGAAAACTTTTTTTAAGCCAGAAGTTAAAGGTTCTTCAGAAACCTTAGATCTCTTTAATTATAATAATCTGCATAGGAAATTTCTGTTTTGCAGTATAAAAAGTAGATAATTCATGCACTGATTTCTTGTTCATTTTATCCGTAGCATCCTGTTCCTTTTAAAATTGGATTACTTCTACGGGCTTTAGAAAAGAAACAGCTCTTTAAATATTATTTCTTTGAGATTACTTAAATGATTAGAATATAATTTTTAGAAATGTCATTTGATGGAGATGTTTTGAAGATTTAAAAGGTTTCATACCATTTTCTACAGTGTTATATATATATATTTGTAAAAAATGTTTTACAGTGTTTCTTCTTCCAGGAAGGGAAGCTCTTTTTTGAGAAACGTTGGTTGATAACACAGAGGGCCCAGCAAATAGAGTCACTACTTTTCAAAGAGCTCTTTAAAGCAGCACTTTGAATCATTAGCATATCATTATATTTTTAATACCAAACCAATGGATTGTATTTGTTGTACAAAATATTAAAAGGTGCCACTGGGTGGGTGGGGGGGAAACCCCTCACTATTTTCTGTTCCCCTATTTTGTATTATACCATAACCATTAAATACTTGGTTAATAGATCCAAGGCTCAGAACCTGTTCAGAAACTGTGGAAGGCTGATAACTTAGAGATGCAGAGGGAGCTTCTCTCTAGTTTCCAATCTGCATGGTCTGCCCTGTGAAAGAGAAGAAAATTTATCCTGGATTATAGGAGTGTTACCCAAACCTAGTTCAAATCGGTAAATAATAAGCAAAGTAACAACTGAACCATTCAAATGAGGATTACAGACAATTTATAGTCATGCTAATATTACAGTGTCTTTTCTTGTTATCAATTAACAGAACAAACCAGACTTTAGTGCAGTATTGTTGATGAGCCAGAGGTTTAATACTGAAAATACTTCTCAGTATGGTTCTCTCTAAACTTTTTTCATAAAAGTTGAAGTCACCCATAAGAACCAGGTTCTGTTGACCCAGAGCTTGCTTAAGTAAGTGACTCAAATACTACTGGCCTTATCTTGGTTTGGGGGTCAGTAGCAGATAGCTACTGTAAGATTCCCCCTTGGGGAGCCCTCTGTGGAAGTCTGATCAAATGCCTCGGGGTCAAGATCAATCACCACAGCTGAATTCCATACATTCAAGATTCTTCTTACCATGGAGTGTGACTCCTCCTCCTCTTCCCTGTCTGTCTGGGGAGAACAGCCCATAGCTATCTATCACAATCCTCCAGTTGCGCAAGTTGTCCCACCATGCTTCAGGTGTTCCAATGACTTTCTGACTGGGTGCAGAGCTCCATTTCCTCCTGTTTGTCCCCAAGGCCGAGTACATTGGTATACACACTTGAGGTGGTTGGTCTTCTGATTGATTCTCATCTTGGGAGACAGCTAAGGAACACAAGGTCAGCTTTCAAACATGATTCCTTTCAGTTGAGTTGTCATATTGACTCTTGTTTTTGACTTCCACGTATTTTACACACTGCTGCCACACAGTCAGTTAAGTCACTCCTCCTTTAGTGTAATGTATCTTCTCTGAAATGTAAATGTTCTCTTTGTCCATATGTTTGTCAGGGCCTGTAGGTGGCTTTACTCATTCAAACGCATGAGGGGCGCACTCATTCTACATGAGTTACCTCTCATCTGGACATGCTGTGTAATAACACCGTGGTGTCAATTCTTCACCACCCTTAACATGAGCTACCCTGTAGCAAGCATCTGGTGTTTTTCTAAAGCACACTGAGACTTGCTTGTTACAACAGCAAGGAAATATGTTTTGCCCATAGAAAAATTCTTCACATTTAAGAAGATGATGGCAGAGGTACACCCCTCCCTTGTATTCAGAAAACTTCCTGAAACTGGCAATGTTGCAAGCCCTGACAAAACAGCTGCTCCACTGTGACTCTACCGGCAGCTTCTGTCTCTGTACAGTGTGTCCTGCTTTTCCCTAGTGAGATCAATGTTATGAGCCTGGGAAAAAAAAAAAACACCCACCACACACCACCAACCAGACAACTGCCTAGAGCCCAGCTCAGCACTCCTGCTGCACCTCCTTCCACAACCCCTGCCGAGTGGAGAGTTCTAGAGTCTCTCCTCGCTCTTACTTAACTGTACCTCTTACTGCTGTGCTTTTCTGAGGTCAAGGAAATTTGAAGCACTTGCATCTGACAGGCAGGCCACAGGTTTCCAAAGATGGACACTGGGAAACCACAGTACGGAATCTCACATGAAACCTGGCCTCTTAAAGAAGCCCTTGCTTCCAACCATGCCCCAAGAATCTCATCTCACAGTGTGTTCTCACTTCCACATGTTTAGCAGTTGCAAGCCATGTGATTTTAAACAACTCTGGCATCTTCGCTCTCACCAGCCAGGTTCACATCCCCACCACTGTATACACACCCAATACGTTGTGTTCAATCAATTGCTTTTGACCAGGAACTCCTGAAAATTAGCGGTTTAAGGGAGGTTAAGAAAATACCAGTCATCAAAATGGCCCTGTTAAGGAGCTCGCTTACTTACTCACATGCCTACAGGTGCTCTGTGTGACTTCAGGTAGGGTTGTCATGGATGTGACTGCTTCACTTCCCATGCTGCTGCGCAGGGAGTACGTTGGTGAGTAGACTGAGCCCTCACTGGCACCTCATGGTACTGTGTATGCACTGACGCTTTCTTGGCAAAGTCACTGATGGAGTGCAAGCTCTACTGGAGTAATTTACTTTGAGGTGCCATTCAGTACTAAATGCTCAGAGGCCCACAATGCAATTTCTGCTCCACCCTCCCACAGACTGCCTTCGCAGCAGAGCACTGCCTCTTGTTCCCTCCAGCTAGCGTTCAAGTCTAGCTGAAAGAGCAGCAGCAGAAGTGACTCTGGCAGGCTCAACGAATTCGCACCTGCCTTCCAAGTTCTGGTACTTTTGTCAGCCCCCTTGGAACATTCACTGGATTAAAAAAACAGTAATAAACAAAAAAACCCACCCAGTTTACTGGTTTTAGATGTAGTTGTCATCATTGCATAGAAACCCCACCTGGGAGTACATGCTCATCTTCCATGTCCCACATGCCCTTGGCCACCCACCTTCTCTCCCCAGAGTTGTGAGCTGGCTGCAACTTCCAGCCCCAGGAGAGCGGGCAGAGAGGATTCCTCCTCTGCCCTTGTGCCACCTACAGCCACAGGGCCAGCGCTCTCCTGGGACAGGCTGCTATCCAGAAAGCCTGGCTGTGAGGTGGTTCCACCCAGTCCCCCAGAACAGAGCCAGGTACTGCTTCGGAACAGTCTGACAACCACTGTCCTGTGCGTTCAACTCAACACATCCCTGCGCTTCTGCTCCCTGCTCAAAGGAGGGGAGGCAGCACCCACCAGCTGGAACTGCCTGTGTCCAGCCAGACAGGAGGAAAATCATGTTTTGAAAACCCAAGTGTGAAGTATCCAAACACTGCCTCACACCCTGTCTTACTCATTTCGGCCTGACAGCTTTTGCATGAGCTGCCTAAAGCCAGCTGACCCCAAGCCAGCATTCTGGCAGCTTCTCACTGCATTTCTGCACAGCTCTAGCTTCAGACTCGGAGAGCAGGGTGAGGAAAGAAGGGCAGACAAACATAGGGCAGCGCTTTCTTGTCATCATAAATATCTTTATTGTGAAAAATACCGTAAAATAACTCCCACAGTTCTAGAAAAAACAGTTCTTGCTTTTTAGATTTATGATTTTATATAAAGACATTTTATAATTTGAAACACTTGATAAATCTCTGGCTAGCTTTACTTCTTAAAACATAAAACTGCTACTTTAAGATTGACTGAGGGCAAAAAAATTATTCTCCCATTTATTTTATTATTTTATGGATAGAAATGTGTATCAATTAGAGAGCAAACAAACAATACCTTACAATAAGGCACTTTTAAATACAACTAACCTGCTATGCTATCCTCGGTGGTTTCCAGCAAAGCTCCTATGAATCACAGCCCTAAACAGAAGATTAATTCTTATTCCAAACACTGGTCTGAAAACTGAAACGATAACAAGATTTATTTTTTTAGAAAAGTTTAAGCTGACACATTTTCTGCGTATGTTACAAGTTTGAGCTCTGAAGTGTATAGTTCACTTTGAATCTGTTTCAATACTGATTTAATACATCAGTATGAAACACGTATCAAGTAAAATATGCTTCCCCCCCACCTTCATTTTCAAACAAGATGGAAACTATTTTATTAAAACCAAAAGAATGCAACAGGGAAGGTTCGCATCTACATACAGGCCAATTAGTGTAACGATGCTTCATGCATGTCTCAGGGCGTACAAACTACCAAGACATTTATTTCAATGATCAGTTACTGAACATTATTGCACTACAGACACCCAAAAATAAATAAAAAGGTGAATTCAGCTTCCTTGTACGTTGCCCACACAGTTAACGCTGCGTCCTACCAGTGCTTCATTTTCTGAAGTCACAGCAGGAAATGCATCACCCTATCTGTCTGGAGATCCCTGGAACACAAATGCTGTCTTTTTAAATACAACTGTGTCCTTCCCTATTTCCGCAAATACCCGAGTGCGAAAGCCAGCACGCGCTCCACTAAGAACAGCGCTGGGGTGGTAACGCTTCTGCAGCTGCCCAACACCAGAAAGCCTGATCTCCGTGGTTAGCTTTTGGTTTTGTTTACAAGACATTGCCTTCCACAGAAGGGATCTATGAACAGCATTCATGCATTAACCATCTTCCTCTGTCTACTGACCACATTCAAGCCTTTGTTTTTTTCCTTAATATGTAATTTTCCCTTTCCCATTACTTCTCAAAATAAACACAATCCTTTTTGTTCCTGACTGCTTCCAGCATACAGCAAAAACTGTGCATCGCTTTAGAGAAACAACTCTGTCCGGCTCTAACATCAGTGCCTTGTGTGAAGAACCTAACGGACCATCCCACTCCTTCCCTAAAAGAAAAAAAATTTAAAACCAGGAAACAAATTTCTCCACTATAGCTTTTTAAAACAGAGAAGGGAGAGAGATGAGAACAAAAATGTCCTTTAGAAGATGTATCATTTCTAGCACTGCCCTGGTGCACACACAGAGCTGTCTGAGCTGTTCACTGTGAATTCCCGAAACTGAACACCACTCCTGCAGGTACAGGAACAGGACATAATGATTACACTGGTCATTCAGTAATGATTTAAAAACGCCCCTTCTGAAGTGAACAAGGCAACATAAAAGTATTTATAGAGAGCAGTGGCTCGTGCCCACACACATACAACTGGCAACTCGCACACGGCAGCCACACTGCCCGCAGTAAGTGCGGCTGGGTCTAGTCACCCCTCGGAGACAGAGGGCTGACAACAGCCAAGAGGGGCTGCTGCGTGTGAAAACTACCTACCAATCTTCTACTGTCCTGTGGGGAGGGAAGAAAAAAACAAAGCGCACATGTGCAGGATGCTGCGGGCATCAGCTGCTACCAGGGGGTAAAACGGGTTATTTACTGTTTGGCAGGTTCCTATATCTGAGTCCTAGGGGTCCTACAAGAACCAGGCTGACCTGGAACAGTGTGAACAGTGTCCTGAGCATCTTCTACAGGGTTTAAACAAAAAGCTTTCAGACAGGTTAAAAGCGGAAGTTCAGCTTCCAGAGAGTCATCCAACTTGGAAAATACTTGACACTGTGGTTTAACAGGCTGCTGGGGTGTTTCTGTACCATAAGCTGTTAGAAATCTCCTCATGCACTCTTCAGCTCGAAGAGAAATTTCTGCTGAACAAACACTGACCTTTAAGGTGCTGCTGAAAAACACTTTACGAAGCCACAAGGCCTCACAATTATGTTTGTGAAGTACTGGAGACAGGAGGCAAGGGTTACGCTTTAGTAATAAAAACCCACTTCCAGACTGAAGGCCTTGTCTGCTAACTGCATTTGTTTTACTGAGGCTGCTCATGCTCTCAAATGCCGTGAACTGCAATGAGAGACAATTCCAGTCAGCTGATTATTTTTCAGTTAAAACCCAATCAAGAAAACAGACTGCAAGAATTGCAGTTCGTCAAAGAAAATGGCTCTGATGAAACTCACTGGCCATTTCCATATATTTGATGACAGAACGAGAAGACTATTTGCTCACAACAGCCATCGTCCTGGTAACACCTCACGCTGTGTTCACACAGTTCCACCAATACGTTAAACCAATTTTAGCTATCAGCATAGAGAAAAAAAATAAACCAGACTTGGGGCTAATGGAGAGATAGTCTCTCTTTTTGCAGTTCTTTGCTCTTGCAGTGCTGTGGCTGTACCACAAAACATAAAATTACTTCAAACAATTTCACACAGTATTAACTCACTGCTGCATCACCCAGCAGAAACTAAGACGTTGTATTAGGGGTGAGGGTAGAGTTAATGCCGCATCCCTACAGTCCGCAGTACACTCACCTCACAGCCGGTGTCGGGTCCCTGTTTAGGTACAGAGGAGTAACAAACGGCTGCAGTTGGGGAAACGTCACATCCAAAGTTCTTCTCAAATCTCAAGCAGATATTTTGTTAAAGAACAAACTACTCAAAAATGACACCTAAACACCCCAAATCACAAAACCTCAGGTGTGTTTTTTTTACTTTCACAGTTGACAAGGAAATCATCTCAATTCATTTCAGGTTAATGGGTAAAGTGAGCAGACGTTTTCAGATACAATGAGTTACAAGCGATCTTCTGTCAGAGCGACTGTTCCGGCTCGTTCGGCCCTCAGCCTCCCCACCCCACCTGTGGCACTGCCGGCACTGCCACTGTAGGTGTTTTTCACTAGGGTCTCCTTTGAAGAATACTGAGAAATGAACCAATCTGCTGAGCACGATGACTAACGATTTGTTAACGTAGAGACTACTGTAACTACCCTTTCTGTCTTTATTAGGCCTCAATTCAGAAAAAATATTTACATGCATTTTTACCTTTAAGCACATATTCAAGTCCTAAATGTAAGTGTTGTCCTAAGTAGCCTCTTGCTGTTTTTTTCCATCCATAGGAATAAACGTGTCCTGCATATCCACAACAAATACACAGGCAGTAACAAACCCCCCCCGCAACCAGTATGAGCTTGTCAAATTCACCAAAAAGCAAACCCTCTGAATACTTGAGAGAATGGTCTTTCTTCTACTGCAGTAGGACTCTGGGTTAAGGACAATGTGAGAATTTAATGTTTTGGGTCTTGAACTGAAGAGACTTTTCATTTTTCAAGGAATTAAGTAAAAAACAGCAGCAGCCACCAGAAACAGTCTTGGCTCTAACTGAAGTGAAATTTGAATGTAAATGGTCCTCCTCCAGAACCAAAGGGGTTGAATCCTTGCCACGTGTTCCAGTTCCTGTGGAAAGGGTTGCCACCACCCTGCTGACTCTCTGCATCCAGCGGGTCCTCTCCTGCATCAAACTTCCGCCTCATTTCTGGAGGAAACAAAACCACAGTGGAATCATGGCACAGGAGTTAGGGCAGTAACATCAAGCATCTTTGACGACCAATAGGCAAATGATCCACCACAGCCACCCACCCAAGGCCAGAGAGCTGCCATTATCATTTGACAGCTTCTGTAGAACCTAATTACTTTAGAGTTTTTCAAAGCTGTCTGGGAGACTGGCAGCAGAGAAGAGACCAGCTCTGTGAAAACGCTGTACAAAAAACTTCAAACAAATCATTTAGTTTAAACCAAGGCAAGACAGTACCTGGCTGTCCCATAGGACAGGCATGGATTTAATCCGGAACAAGACAGCTGTATTTGACCAACTGCATCCCACAAATAATCGGAACATTCTGTCCTTGCTAAGTTTATTGGATCTATTCTCTCACAGCTGCGCTCACTTAGGATGGTCCGAGGACAGACCATGCTGTATCCTACCAATTCTTCACAACCAGTGAATTCCACTACTGATCATTCATCAACAGCATCAAAGCACACAGAGCCTTTTCCATGTTCTCCAATAAGCTTTGAAATCAAAGCTCAGATATTCAGAGGTCTGGAAGCTTTATAGTTTTTCTTGACATACACAACATGGTCACTAAAGCTAGAAAATGGCCTAGGAAAAAATATCTGGATGAGCCAATCTGCCTAATTATTACTTTGGTGATCCTGAACTGGAGATGGGAGCCTCTGAAATCTACATCATCTCTCTTTGCAATGGTCATACAGAAACAGTTTAAAGACAAGAACTTCACATATGACTCTGGCTGGGGGGGAAGGTGTGTTGTTTGTTTTGGCTTTTTGTTTTGTTTTTTATTTGTTTGGGATTTGGGCTATTTTTGTTGTCAATTGATTGGGTTGGTTGGTTTGCTTGGGTGTTTTTTAAAGGAGGTGAGATAACCACCCCACCCCATTTTTTATTACATTCTTGAGGCTAAATGGTCCAACCCCTTCTGTTCATTGTTTGCTGAGCAGACATCAGGTTGTCTAGTCACCACACCACAGTGTCTCCCAGGAGTGACTGTATTCCTCAATTCCTCCCCCTTTTCGAGAGCTGACCAGCAGACAGGCAAACCTGACAGGGCTCCCTGGGACCTAGGGACTGGGCCAGCCCCAGAAGCTCAGACACAGACCAGCAGTGACAGCATCCTCTCCCTTAAGCTGACAGGAGTGGAGAACTCACTCCCCTGCCCTCAGGGAAATGCTCCGTGTGCACAATGCATCTCAGCTTTGATACACACCACAAGTGTCCATTTTGAGGGCTTCTCTGGAGCGCTTCAGGTGCTGCTATCATCTGAATGTAGTTTGCAACAGAACTTTAGGCAGGAGTCACCCACATCCTTAAAAGAAGCATCTCCAGAGTTAATCAGTCCTAGAAATTCCTTCAAGATGATATGCTAAAAAGAAACCTTTGAAATAATAAATATTTGACTTTTAAAGTCACATAAACACAATAATAATAAATAATTCCCTCTGACTTCATGCCATGGACTGGATGCAAGTATTAGTGCACTGCTTTGTCAAGACTGATATGGGGAGAAAGGGAAGCTGTGATGCTTGCTGTGACTTACACTTGCTTCATTTTTACATTACTGTAAAAGAAGTAATCAAAAAAAAAGTAGTCACTGCATAAGAACAATCATTACCTGGGTCAGTGAGGACTTCTTTAGCAGCTGCTATATCAATGAATTTCTTCTCTGCTTTCTTCTTTTCTTCCTCACTCTGGAAGTTATCAGGGTGCCACTGGGATGCCAGCTTCCTGTAAGCTTTTATGATTTCTTGCTTTCGAGCATTTCTGGATTGACAGAATCACAGATAACAAAATTTTCTTCTTGTTCACATGTCACACAGGTTAATCTAGAGGTTTATTTTAAAACACAGAGACAGTAATTAAGGGCATCAGGAAAATGATGAGGCACTAGTTAACCTCCTGCAGATGGCACTGAAGATTCTTTTACACAAAACACAGAGGAAGCAGGTTACAGCTTTAAACAAAGATTACCAACTCTTTCCTTCACCACTCATCTACTTTCCCTGGAAAGATGCTACTGCCAGCTACCCTGCAGACTACGGCTCCCCTTCTGAAGAATTTATAATTGGGTGAGTAAGAGGAGGCACAAAGAGCAGAGATCAGTTAGTTTACAGCTGGAAGGATGATCAATGCTAGTTTGGAACTGCATATATTTGGTCCTCATTAGAAAAAGAAGTCATCAGTTTCTCAAGGTTAATGGTAGAAGTATTTTAGACACCTTTCAGTTAGTCCTCTCAAAGTCCTCCAATCTATCACACTATCTGCCACAATTTTATTTTTTGCTCAAATAATTCCTTCCAGTAGGAAAGTGAAGGTAGCGAGACACTGGAACAAAAGCTAACAGCCAAACAAATTCAAGTGATCAGCCCTAGATGTACTTGTTTAATAATCAACTTTCACAAAATCATCCCACATATTAATATATCTCACCTTTTTACTCCTAAGATTTTATAGTAATCCCTCTTCTGTGATTGCTTCAGCATCCTCTGGGCACGTTCTAGCCCCTCCCGAATCTGCTGGTCATTTTCACTATTGGCTTGAGCAGTTTCATAGTCTTTAATAGCTTTTATTAAAAAAAAAAATTACATTAGTCTTTACAAACTTCTGTTTGAAGAACTCAACTGCTCACCAAAACTGAAGTTTTGCTATTACCGTATATAAACGGCAAAACTACTTCGACATGCCATAGGTTGTTTTTTTTTTTTCCCCAAAATTAGAAAACCCTGGAGTAGAGGAGATTCATTTTCACACGTAATTACACAATTTTCTCTCTTTAGGTTCACCACACTTTTTGGAAAGGAAGGAGAAGGGCGGTTACTAGCGGTAGGTCAGAATAGTCCTCTGGATGTTAACACAGTCACACGGATGAGCATAACAAGCATCCAGGATTGGGATGAAAAGGAAGAAGCAAGTTTCAGCAACTAGTATTTGAAGAGCTCACTGCACACTGTTAGCTCCACTTTGCTGTTCAACTGAATGATGCATTACGCAGGGTTTTTAAATTAATATTCCTTCTTCTCCCACAGTCTGCATTCAATCAACACAATAGAAAGCCTCTTAAATGACAATCAAGAAGGATTTCAGATTACCAGAAAGTTCGGACTGTTAGTGAAAGACAAGTATTTGCTTCTTAACATCTCTGCATAATATGCAGACAGTTCTAAGTTAAGGGTTGTTCCCCCCCCCCCGAAGGCAAGCTCTCACTTATTTCAAGAGTTGCATTTCTCAGGAAAGAAAGTGAGAGAGATGCTGCAATGTATTAATGAATTTAAGAAATTCCAGGTCTACACTTTAAGTAAACTATATTATTATTGTAAGTGGTAACTGCATACTTAAGATACCAAGTTTAAATATCCTTTGATATCAAGATTTATCAAGAGAAGCAACTGTTCAAGTCTTTAATGAGACTGCTCTTCTTTCACTGTTCTAATCCTCAAAGTTTCATTTGCAGACGCAAGTCTCCCAGGCTTCTCAAATTAGACAAAGTACTTGCATCAGATTATTTCCAAGCAGATGCTATTTCTCAGCAGGTGTTACATTTGTTTTTCACTGTTTCTGAGCAAGACAGCAGGAAGTGCTAATGAATTTGTATTACCCAGACACATGATACCACTGCAATCTTGTTCTGGATACTGAAAAAAGTTTCCAAGTATTTCCAGTGCCCCAACACTTGCACGTATTACAAAACGAAATTTCCATTCATTTTCACATCACTAGACATTGTCATTTGCTGCTTGAACAGAGCATTTTGCCTTCTGCTGATATTTTTAATAATTTGTCCAGTCATTAAAAAACCCCAAGAAACAGGAGCGTACACTAAAGCACGTGCCTAATATGAAAACTAATAAAAAGAATGAAAGTGCAGGGATTTCATTATGCTGCTTTACCACTCCAATGACTTTAAGCACCAGCATACTCAATCGGCTTCCTGTAATAATGGGAGGTTCCATCACAATGTTCTGCCAAACACAGATCCGGTTGCCCAAGTTCACTAGCACCCCATCATCTACAGCACGCACCACTGCTGGAAACCAAGCTGCTCAGGGGTCAAGTATTTGCAATGACAGTACTAATTTCCCCTTTTTTAAATTGACTCCCTTATCTAAAGGCTGCAAGTATTAAGCATAACAGAAGACATGGTTTCTAGTGCTGCACATTGCAGAGAGAATGCACCCAGCACACCTAACGGCAAGTATATTTTGCACTCTCAGTTGGAAGGGACTTCTGTTTTGATGGTGCTCTCCAGTGCAGGAATTTTTCGGAGAGCTAATTGCTCTCCCTACCTGAGGTGAGGATTGGAAGCAGGATGACAGCTTCCTGACCACAAGAAGTTTGCTATGAAACCAGAAAACTTGTTACTAATTCATAGTACACCATGTGAGATACTTAATCAGATCTTCTCAGTCACTATTTCTAAAAGCACTAGCACCTTACAAACCAACACAAGAATCACTGCTGCTTCTAACTGGCCTGCTATTTCAGAGACCATCTTTCTTCCTTTCATCCTGTCCCACGACAACAAAGGAACAGCCAGTTTTCAGTATCACTTTCCATTTAAATACTTCAGTAAAATCTAACTCTCAATACAAGAATCTTCACAGTCCCTCAACTACTAATTGCATTGTATCTCTCAACACCTTAGCTGGCTTTGCTGTCTTGCCTGCATCTTTAAAACAGTGATCAAGATTGGCCATTATTCCATACACAGAGTTAACTTCCTATGAAACATGAATAACCACAGACAACCTATGTCCACGTCAACTCTGTTAGAGAAATAACTTAATCAGTTATGCTCTCACTGAAATAGGGACTGTTTCCTCCACAGTAGTAGGATAGAGGAGGAAACAAAAACCCAAACAAAATATATCCTGACCAATTTTGAAACAGCAAGGTGTTGGGTTTTGTTTGGATTTTTTTTTTCCTTTAAGGAAATAGACTCCTGTACTTACAAGGTAAGCCAGAAAGGGAGTCATTACACATCTGTCTCTGTTGACACGTCCTGGATCCCATGTGATTATGAAGTAATTAAAACCATTAGATGAGAATCAGAACTCAGCTATACATACTGAAGTGCATCTTGCACATTTAACAATAATCACCTTCAAAGTTCTGACTTTTAAGTACTTCACAATCTCCTGTCTTTAAACAAGAAAACAGGTGCCTCCAGCTTGAAATTTTCTTGAGGAAAGAATGAGAATCAGCTTGCCCCTTTAAAGATGAGACTATGACTTTAATTGCTCTACTGTTCTCTACAGCAGACAGAAATCAGCCATCATTTTATAGCAGTTAAAACTGAAGGATAAGTGAAGACACCTTCAGGCAGACTAACATTAATGGACTATAATACTGTTTATGGAGGTTCTGCTGGAAGGCAGAGTGTCGCTACAAGCATCTCACTACTGTGAAGGGCAGGAGGAAGGCAGGGGATATGCTAAACAGGGATTTGGGGGAAAATGGTTCACCTCTAGCATGGTTGTCCACTCAGAACCAGGCGAGACCAAGCCCAGCAGGCTCCAGCCCAGGAAATAAGCTCTCCCAGGTATGTCCTCCCTGTGTTTCCTTATATTGCATAACAGAGAAGCATTTGCTCCAGGACAAGACCAAGCTGGCTCTGTGCATTTGCACAGGACATTGTTCCAAAACTTTTTTCCCCCCTCTCCCCTTTTGCAAGTTGCCAGATTCTCTCACCCTAGAGGAACCAGAAAGAGATGACCATTTAATGGAAGATAATGTTGGAAAGATCCAAGCTGAGATTCATCAATTTTGAGAAAACAAACAGATCATTTCTGTCCACTAGTAAGAAGCAAAAGTTACATCTAAGAGGACTCAGACCAGTGCCTGTTTGGCCTGCTCCTCTCTGTACCCTCCTCTAAGCTAAGATTCATACACAATGAGGAGGAGAAAAAAAAAAAACAAAACAAACTTAATTTGGACTCTCCTTTTGCCGATACTCCTTCTTCTTCAATCAAAAACCTTTGCACAAGCCATACTCTATGTAGATCCATAATCTGTACCTTTAACTGGTTTTAGGGAAGTGTGATTTTTCAATTTGTTTGTAAATCTATTTTTCCAACCCTGACCGAACTTATTTCCAGTGTACTGAAGTATAGAAAAAATGGGGAAAAAAGGGGCCTCATCACTGTGAAACCTTCCTAAGCCTTACTTTTAGGTAAGAGTATTATAAATATGCATTGTTTAGAATGCAATTCTAAACAATCAAAAGATAGAAAAACATTACCCTAAGAAAAAGACAATTTTTCCTCACACTTCAGGGGTTTTTTGTGTTTTTTTTTAAAGCCATCCCTTTGTACAAAGGTCATCAAGTTCTCTGAAATGCTGTTGTCTTCCACCCTTTTTCTTATAAAGAGGAAGACGGCTTGCCAGCCTCAGCAAAGAGGGAGTAAAGTCTACAGGGCTAATAAAAAGCACTGCCTGAAACCACACCAGACCTCTTTATAGCATGTTTTCATCTGAGTCAAGGAGGCCTAAAAAAAGAACAAAATAGGTATCTCATTTTTGAAGTGAACTTGAAGAGGTGAGCAGTATCATCTCACAGTGATTAATTTCTCAAAAGGACAAAAAAAATCTGAGCATGCTATTAATGAGAACAGCTGCCTCATGAATGTTTAAATCATAAAGATTTTTTTTGCTCAGTTGTGAATCAAAAGATCCAGTACCAGAATAGAGAAAAGAAAAATTGTTCTATGTGCACTAAAATTAATGGAACTAGTTTTCTGCAGATTGAAAGCCTACAAGCTCTTTTCCTCACCACATTGGACTGAAAGAGCCCAATGCTTCAAAGACTGCTGCATGACTGAGCACAGGGGTGGAACAGACAGACTGTCCAAATTACCTTAAGTCCGGTTTCTTGCAGAAATGAGATTCACTACATAAAAAAACCAACTTTGAAATTTATATATAGCACATTAGCAGCCAGCACTCTTAAAGAAGGTGGTCAACAACATAATAGCCTACTCAGAGACACCCATTACTCAGTTCGAACTTCCCAAGGCTGCAGATGGAACACACAAGAGTATTTATTTTTTGCAAAACCCGTATGGAAAATGCAGCCTCAGGAGTAGAATCAGTTTACTTGTCTTTGCAGTGCTACAGAGGCCCGCAGAGGTGAAACGATGCCTCTTACCTTCCTCTGCCCTCAACATGCGCTAGGGGACAGAACAGTATAGTTTCATGCTGCCATCTAAAGATGCTAAAATAGAGTTTCTAAAATGGATTTACATTGCCCTAGCTATAATTGCCTTTTATCTCTAAATGCAATTGTCTGACATTGCTGATTATATAAAATAGGTTTAGGTAAGTTGAGTAAGCTGTATAGTCTCCTAAAGCATCCTGAGCATAGACCACTGTTGTAAAGGCAACTCCGCTGTAGACAGAACAAGTACATTCCACTTACACTAATCAAGACAAAATTACTAGCAGATATTTTTGTAGATCTGCAGCTACCAGTGCTGATTAGGGATAACAACATAGCATAGAATCAAAGTGCAAGCTAAAAAATTTTTGAAACACTGACTGCATTTTAAACGTCCACAAAAAACTATGCGCAAACCGCATACAACAGTACCTTCTTCATACAGGTCTTCCAGCAAATACGCTTCTGCTCTGTCTTTCAGGGCATTCACATTGGTTGGTTCCAGCTGCAGAACTTCTGTGCAAACTTTTATGGCTTCTGTAGCCTGCTGATTCTGGAGAGGAGAAGGTAAAACAAAATTCATGTACTTGGGTGGGGTTTTGGGGGAGGGGTGTTTGTTTTAAAGAAATTTAGAGGGAGATAAGCAGAATTGCCTTTGATAAACAGTGGCAGATCCTTTCTTTGGCACGCGTAGCATAAATTGGGACGTCTGGCTCAGTCTTCATCACAGAATCATATTTATTGATAGCATCTTCATACCTGTTCAAATTGTAAGGATAAGCAGAGTATCATGAAATGCAATAATTTCAGTGTGTTACCATTTATTTACAAATTTTGAAATTTTAAAATTCACAGACTTTCACATCCTTCTAGCAACATACCTTAACAGTCTTACAGGTGTTTCTTACCGTATGTTTCAGCCCCTTCAAGAATTACATCCCCATTCCCTTATCTGGGAGACAGAGGAGCAGGCACTATGCCAGGCAGGCTTTTGCAGAAGGTAACAACTATCATCCCTTACTGTGCACAGTCAACAGTCTCTAGATTTGCCTCCCAACCAACAAACCACTCTGCACTTAGAAACAACACCTGACACCCGAGTCGGACCAAGTCTGGAGTTGTGCCATTAGCACTGTACAATTTGTATTTCTTGGTACAAAAGAAGTTCTTTATGCCACCTTGAATCGGGCGGTTGCTTTCTCCCTTCTTCTCTGCGAGTCTCATAGTAAAGTGTATTTTTGCTGTGAAGATTTCAAAGATGCTGAAGTTTCATAGTTTGTGTAAGACATGGATTAGAATGTTCACCTAAAAATGCACGTGTGTGATTGAACCCATTGGTTGCTATGAGCTAGGAGAAATTCAAGCTCTCAGAAGACTTCCTGAAAAATGTGCTAGTAGTGGATTAAATAGAAGAATAAAATTAAGAGTCCAAACGAACAGCTGACTTAAAACTGTCTTCAGTTGTGCCGATTAACATTTCTGATGTATTTAATTTTAAAAAGCCACCCTGAGACCATTTAATTACTTGTTGGGATCCTTATAGTTGGATGTCATGGGCTTGGGAACACATAAAACTGAAATAAAGCAAGAATAATACAGAGGCATTGTCTAACCAGGGTGCAGTAACACCCATCAGTCAGATCCACTTGTGCTATCAACGCACTGCAGTTACTAGGTGGTTTTAGTCTAAAGATGTGGTCCTTTGATCACAGAATAGTCGAGGTTGGAAGAGATTTCTGAAGTCATTTGGTCCAACATTCCTG
>NW_010418227.1:0-22888 GCF_000710305.1 Buceros rhinoceros silvestris | reverse complement strand
TCAAGCAGGCCCAGCTAAAGCAGGTTGCCCAGGACTGTGTCCAGAGGGATTCTCAGTATCTCTAAAGCAGGAAGACTCCATAACCTCTCTGCGCAACCTGCACCAGTGGAAATGAAGGAGTGGTGGGAAGCATTTCCTTATGCTCAAATGGAATTTCCTGTTTTGGTTTGTACCCATTGCCCCCGGTTCTGTCACTGGGCACCACTGAACAGAGCCGTACTCTTTGTGCTCTCCCTTCAGGTACTGATGTGCACTGATAAGGTCACCTTGTAGCAGAGAAGTTTCAAGGGGGAACAGTCCCAGCTATCTCAGTCTTTCCTCACAGGACAGAGATGCTCCAGTCCTTCCACCATCTTAAGAGCACTTCACTGGACCTTCTGTCTCAGTAGCTTTGTCTCTCTTGTACTGGGGAGCCCAGCACTACAGGTGTGGCCTCATCAGATCTGACTGATGAAAGCTGACAAATATTAACACTCTTTTGGTCTTGCTGCCTGCTCCACAAAGAATTTAAGTATGCAAAGAGAAGACAGTGACATCAGAAGGAATTGGAATACGATTGTTACTATGGGAGTCAATATTTATTTTAATTTAATTTGAGAGCTGTGCTCACTTATCCACTTCAACTGACAGATGCAAAAAGCATCACTTAATCAACTCCTCAATCAATAACGAGTCGGCGCCTTAGTAGTGATTTTTTTTTAATATAGCAGTGAACACTTACCTGCCTTCTCTGATGAATTCCTCTGCTGACTCGATCTGCTTATTGAGTTTCTTTACTTGCTTATAGAGAGAAAAGCATCGCTTATGGTCTTGATCCAGTTTCAGACACTCCCGGACTTCACTTTTCAGAGAGAGATAGGGAAGAAAAAAAAACCCAAACCCAAAATAGAAAGACATCACTACACATTACGAAATCAGATTATGAAATTTCACCTAGAGACACAATGAAGTATCTGTAAGCTGTACAGAACAACAGCTGACTTCTTTACACAATTTCCCCCTTCATACAGAAATGAATGTAAAGTGAGACAAAAAAAAGCCTTCCAGAACATACAGGGATATTTGTCTGGGTTTGGTTTTAATTCTTCTGTCTTGCCAAATATGCAAAGATTGATAACTGTTATATTAATAACTGACTAAACAACAGAATAAGTATATACACTGGGTAAGAAATTATATTCAGCAGTTATCAGATAAAATTTATTTTAATTTTCCTGCATATTTAACTCAGCTATATCACAAAATACCTCTGTAGCAGTATATTTCATGCTGCCTGAAATAGGCAAAGCTCAGTTAAGACCCAAACCTCCTCCTGATAGAATCTCAGCCAAGTCTGAGCCTTACTCTTCTCTGTGAAGACTGTTTAATCAGGCTGATTAGGGCAGATATCTCTTGAAACAGTCAAAAGTCTTTATAAAAACCTCCAGAATGCAATTATATGAAGGAATAAGAGTTCTGTATCATATAGAGCATCATAGCACAACCAAGGTGTTATATGCAGAAAAATCTTATTTTGATCCTAATCAGACAAAATATCTATTATTTGAAAATAAAGCCTGTAAAAGGTAAGAGGAAGAAACAAAGGACAAGATTAATCACTATCTCAAAAAAATAGTACTAGAGATGAAGAAAAGAGGCCTATCCCTTCATTCTTATAGCTTTCTGTTCTTCAACAGCTCTCTCAATTGTACTTACACAAAAATCTTATACTGTACTTCTAAAAATCTTAAGATTTGGTTATTAACAGAGGTTATTATCATACGTGGATTTCAGAAAAAAGACATATCACCCGTTCTTGAAAACATTAGGCTAAGTGATGGTCAGCTACTGAAAGTCAGCACAGAAGTGAGCTATGAGTGCCAGAGATTAAGTATATTCTGGAAAGGGGATCTCCAATGCAAACCAGTTATGTATTTGGTGTTTACTTTTGCCCAGTTTTAAAATTAATTTTTGCTATTTTAGTCATATAGTCACATTCAGTTTCTATTCACCAGCCAAGAAAAGAAACTCAGGCTTTTTCAGTTCCCTTCACCTCTTACTGAAGAGATTTTGTGGCAGAAACCATTCTGGAAGGAGTCTGGAGATGAAGGCAGCACATCCAAGATAAGCTGCACAGAAACCACTTGTGCACAAGAAGGAGGATTATACCATCTGTCCAGCTGAGCTGACGTACTGGTCAAGGGCAGTTATCTGCAGGACCAATTAAGGACGTAGGGGAATAATACCTTAAACTGGATTCAGTAAAACGGTAGAGCATTCTAAAAAAATCATCCAAAAGAGTGGACAATGTCTGCAAGAATGAAAGATTTTACATCTCTGGATCCCTAGCTCCTCATATTTGGATGATTCTGTAGCTTCTACTTATTTTTAAGCTTGTAACCTTTTATTTCCACTCCTGAAAATAGAAATCTAGCTGTAAGACTTCATGCATAGATTTGTTTGCATTGTAAATTTAACTTGAATGGAGGCTCAAGATATAAAAACAGGCTCCTCCGAAGCAGGTTTACAGAAGCACTTTCTTCTAGGATGGAGAAATACAATAAAGACAGTAAATGTAGGCAACTTTGATGGACCTGCACCATGGCTTTTATTTAAGTAAACAAGATGCTAGAAACCATCACTGGCTGGTCTGCCAAGAATAAACATGGTGTCTTCACTGCCAGTTCTTAGCTTCTGGAAAGGAGCTTCCTTTTTCAGATCCAGTCCAGACAACACAGAAATTTCACAGTTTATCATGACTTATCATCACATTTGTGTCTCAATCATAATGATTACAGCAAACAGTAGAATTACCTGAGTGATAATTCATGGTCCCCCAGCTGATAATATATTCTGCTGATTTTATAGAAGGCTTCAGTGTTATCATTCTTTAATTTGGCAGCAGCTTTCAAGTCACTAATGGCTTTGCTTGGTTCCCCTTCCTTTATATAACACTCAGCTCGAAGTTCTCGTAGCTCTGCATCCCAAACACAAACCTTAAGAAATCAAAATTAAAGCTTGGTTTTGGTCCATAACACTTCACTGCTTTTCCTCCTCAACAAAAGAAAAATCCCATTTAATTTCACTTTCCCAACTGTACCAGCATAAGGTTCAAGCTGCATGCAGAGCACATGAAATTAGCATCTCTGCTTCCTGGTGGATGCTGTGATGCACCTGCCCAAACAGAAAACAAAGGCCTGAAAAATGTGTAAATGAGTCAATGAGCTCACGCAGGGAGATGAATTACATCTACTGGCAGTGCTTAAACTGGGACAGTCTGTTGAGCCTCCAGGGAAGGATATCAGAATCACAAATTATTCTATCTTCCCCAAAGAATAGGGGTAATGAACAGCAAGCATCGAGCTGTCAGTTGTCCTCTAGGAAGAAGCCTATGGCTAAGATTCAGCTATGCAAGATTTGACCTTAGTATCCCAATTTTCCAGATATACACAGAAGTAACAATGTCACCATATGGCAATAATAATAACTTAAAAGGGATTGCCTATCATAATGCATTTCGTAGAATTTATTCTGGATCTTATCATTTGTTTGTAAACCATCATTTTAGAGAATGAGGCTTTTCTGCTTTTCCACGTTCCTTTCCCACAAACTCCCACACTTCGGCAGTTTCTTCACCAAAAGCTAGGTGTCTGTAAACTCCAAGCCAGTAGCGTTAATTTGTATGTAGAGAGTCATAGCAGTTAACTGTCATTTAATATATATTTCTGTATGAAACAGAATGCCCATAACTGAGTTATTTACACTATCAGACTACCTATTCTGATTAAGAGTCAACACATACAGATGCCTAAGGAACAAACCAAAAATCCAAATAGCTGTGTACATATTTAACTCTGATTTTTTTATCCTTTGCTATGTTTTCTCAAGACAAAAATTGCCTGCATAAAAGCAATGAAAAAATCTTGATAAAAAACCTACACCTCCTATATCTGGCAAATCTTCATTTGTTGCAGAATAACTTTTTTTTTCCCCAGCTTCCCCAAGAACACTGACTGTGGCAAAATGCAGAAGTATAATCAAGAAAGTTATTCATAACAGAAGTTTGGCTGAACTTGTATCTTTAACCCAAACTATATGCCATTATTTTGATTTTTTTTTTTTTTAGCTAGTGCTCAGCATTCTCCACTCTTCAACTCCATTATGGACTCATGGTGCTCAGCAAAACTGAGCCAATTAAACCAAGTGTTTTCACATCAGTGAAGAAGTTATTAAACAAAAATACACAGAGGCCAGACAGGAGCTCTTACTTCCCTTTCACAGTACCATTTTACTTAACACTTACTGCCAAGATTTCATCAAGAAGAGAAATAGCAGCTTCGTAATCCTCTTGCTCGTAGGCAGATAATGCTTGTGAATGCAGGCGCTGTAGCTCATCAGATTTTGTCAGCTGAGTCTGGGCTTCTTTCTCCTCGTTATTGCTAGGATTGGATTTCAGCTGCAAACATTAACAAGGAGAGAGACCGAAATGCTTGTTCAAGAATCTCTTTTTATCTCATTAATAATCATATCACAGAGAACTGACTAAAGCTGAAAAAAAGCAAAATTAGTTTAAAAATTCCACTGGAAATGTTTCCAACTCCAAACTTTAGGAAAAAAGAAAGATACTTTTAGCTTCAATACAAGTTGTCAGAAGTCAGAGAAATATAAGTCGTCCCCCCACTATGCTTGGATTGTCTACCATTGGACACATCATACACAACAGTAATCACCCCCCATCACCTGATGAAAGTCACAGACCTCTGAATTGTAGCTTGGTTAATTAATTCTTTCTGCCAACAGTTATTAAACACTGGATTCCTCAACATCAGTAGAAAGTATGGCATATCCAGTATGCACATGGCATAATTACCCATCTCACTTTAAGCACAATACATATTTAAAAATTAATACAGAAACAAATGCAACACGCCGCAGACAGTATTACTGTGAAGGTGTGTTTCTCACATCTTCCTCAGAGTGGCTACAGCAACAAGTTGAAATGCTACAAATGGGGAAATGGCTCAGCTGGGAATTTATGCACTTTTCTTCACATATAGTTTTAAACAACTCTAAAATTTTGTCTGCAAAGACTCATTTCTCAAACCCCTCTCTCTGAGCAAGCAGAGTTACAGTGTACTTGCTTTCATTTGTTTAGCCAGCTTTGTATGCTCAAAGAAAGAAAAAAAAAAAACCACCCCACACAAAATCCTAAAATCTCAGAAGGAACTTTGCTACCATCCAGGAAGACAATTATGGGCCAGGAAGGGTCTCAGCCATTCCCCTGCAATGCCAGGAAGCACATTTGTAAGATTAGTTTGAATAAAGCATTGGCTTCCCACTTGTTGATTATGAGAATGACTTACAAAATTTTTAAACGGACAAAGCAGCAGGACTTGACTTTTCTTTTGTTTAAAATCAAAACTTGCTCTACCTTGTATTTTATATACAGAATTTTGACTAAAGTTAATGAGTCTTCAAAGTCATCCAGTACTTTTTCTTTCCCCCTTTATCTCAAAGAGGTCTCTTTTTCTCATGAGTAAGTTCTTCAAACACTCATTCTTTGTGCTTAAGTCTCCAATGTAATTCAACATCAGCCTTCAGAACTCCTTAATGCCTAAATGCAACATCAAAAGCATACACAAGTCCCACCTCTGTCTTAGCTGTTTTAAGTCTTTTTGAACCTTAAGCAGTTGTTTCGTTTCACTCTGGCAAAAATCAAGTTGTGCTCAGACCTGAAAGTTCTCCTTTATCCCCTACACTATTTTTCAGCAAAAGGAGAGGAAAATGATCAAAAGAGTTTTCCTCTTTGCAAGCTCAAAAAGCTTTTCTTCTGGTTGGAATAGAAACTATGCCTATAAATTCATGATGCTGTGCACCCTCTTTCTCCTCCAAATGTGGAGCCTGTAGTAGAGGCAAATTTCTGCATCTGTAATTTTTAAAGTTGAAGTCTACAAAACTCTGAAGTCTTCAGTTCCAGCTGACTCAATTTGTCAGCATTTTCCACTCTTAAAAATTAAGACGTTTTGCTATGGACAAGCTTTATGCTTCCATTTAGACTTATCTCACTTATAACACTGCACTCCTTAGTAATTTATTTGGAGCAAAACGTTAGTGGAATATGAAAAGCCATGTTACCATCATAGGGACAAGTCCAATAGTAATAAAGACCTTTTGAGTGAAACATTCTAGATAATTTTAGGTAGTACAAACTCTCCAGTTAACAAAGAAAGGGAAACTTTACAAACTATTATTCAACCTAAAGCCATCAAGTGTTTGTGTCCTACAGTATGATAAAAATATAGACTCAGAAGCTCTTTATAAGTAATTAGTGTATTGCTATGATGTTTTAATCAGTAATGTTAACTAAAGCAAAAAGAAGACCATTCATTCAGCTCCCAGAAAAAAAGCAGGAAGTGTACTGTGGTTGTCTGATACTCAGTTTGGTTTACTTCCCAATTTTATTTCTGCTTTATGCCCTGGGATCAGACGACTGTTAGATCACTACCAATAACTAATCACATTTCAATTATTTCTGTTTCCTGTGCAGCAGTAAGCTTGGGGGTGACAACTCAGAACAACTGCTTGCACCAAGTGTGCTAGATTTCTAAGAAAGGAGCAAAGTATTAAAAACTTTCAGCTGAATTTGATGTGGATCTAAGGCAAACCTAATGCTCCTCTACATGTTTTATCAATGGCCTCAAAGCACAAGGTCAGCTATGCTCAGTTCTGCTGGATAAGCGCAATTCTACCGGTGAACTGTTCTCAGCATAGTATCCTTGGCTGGTTTTGAGGATTACTACATTTGCATTAGAACACTAAATTAGTGCAGTTTAAGTGGCAGCAACAAGAGCTAGCTACTATTAACAACAGCTTTCATTCACTACCAACCCCCTGCCAAAACTGCACCTAAATTCCTTCACATGAAAACAGCCAGTGTACAGGAATGGCTTTGCTACTGTAAGTAATTCTCTATCATGGAATTACTACTATAGGTGCTGCTGTATTTTACAGCCTTGGTGTCTCAGTAGAGGGGAGAAACACACCCTACGTTAAGCAAAACTCAACTTCCACCCCCAAGTAAGCAAGATGAAAGGAGGAAAAAAAAAATTAATCATCTCCACTTCTTTTATCAAGTTAAGCTTTAAAAGCATTCACATGTCTATCTTTCTCCCCATTACTCTCAATGAGGAAGCTGGCTTCTAGAACTTTATCTCAAGGGTTTGACTCAAAACTTTGCAAGATCACCTTGCTGCACCCAGGACAGCGAGAAAAGCTATTAGTAGGTTACGTCATGAAAAACAGCATTTTCTTGGCATCTAGAAAATGCTTACATCATTTCTATTCAAAGTAGGCAGCCTTGAAATAGCTGCCTTGCATCTGCAGTCAAACTTGAAGTATTTATTTAAAAATTTTCTCATGGGAAAAACATGTTAACAAGCTCAACAATTCATGCTGGTTTTCAGATGGAACATAACCCCACCCCCCTCCAAACTTGCCTTAACTTCATTGCATTTCACCAGTCCATGAATCTGACCTTTCTAACCACACACAAAAGTTACATCAGCCACACAAGGCTATATAACAAAGAGAATGCAGCACTACTTCAGAAAAATATTGTTAATACAAGGCCATCAATATAGCCAAACTAGCGTATCAGCAGAGACAAAACACTGAAGCAAGGCTAACGTTAAACTACAAAGGATCTATCTGCATTTTGTGTGTTGGGTGTTGCTGTCCTGAAGATGCCACATGCCAGTCTGAATTAATTAGTATACTCCAATGTGTTGCACCTACTACATTTATGTTTTCTGGATCAGCAATATGCATTTTACTTAAAGCTTTACAACACCATCTGTCATCATCCTAAAGAAAAGAATTTCCAAACACAGAACACTGTTACAGGACATAGAACTGGAAATCTTGACCGTGGAGCAAATGCCTCCTGCCTATTAAGCTTAGGATCTTTTTTTTCAGAAGTATAGGGAAGAGTTACAAAACATGGCTAAGCTAGTTCAGTGGCCTACTAGAGCCTGTCATACTTTCTGGCTACGTAGTCCTACACCTTTCTTTGCAATGGCCCATTACCAAAAGAAGAAAAAGTTGGGCATTTTACTATAGGAATTCTAATGAAGAACAGTTACATCCATCTTGGGAAAAAAACAAACAACTCAGAAACCATCCTCTCGAAGAGTACAGATTAAAGATAGATAGGCAATTCATCCATAGTATTTTAACATCTTCGTATGTATTATAAACAGACACTATCAACTTGAAAAATTCTTTAATACTGTTGTTTAAAAAGCAAAATATTGAACAAACAAAATGCTACAGACGTACTCTTTCTATACCTTGCTTATAGTGGTCGAGTGCCACTAAGTAGGCATACACAGACACATTTTATAGCTGCTTTATTTTCTTGTTTTTCAAACTGGTAAATACACATGCAAGGAAAAGAGATTGATCAGGTTTGCGAAAAATATTCTGAGGGGAAGTGAAGAAACCTCCACAGTTTGTGTTACCTAAGATCAAGACACCCACACACTCAAGAACAGCGCACAAAGGAAAGCTCTGTATTGGCAGAGCAATATATTAGGTAACACAGCTATGATGTTAGACAGATAGAAAAAAGCAAGGAAATATTTAAATACCTTTTATTCTTTACCCAAGACGCTACAGATGATCACAGTACCACAAAGGAATGTATAATCTAATGTTACTTTGATCTGGTTAAGAGAGCTTCAAATACCTAACCCAAGCTTGTCTAGTTAAATCGAGTTAACTCACAGTGCTGTAAGATGGTCACCTCCACCTATATCCAAAATAGTATTATTACATACCAGCCTAACATGGAAAACTACTGTTGAGTGTTATTTTGCAACAGCCAAGTGCTTCTTTAGAGTAGAAAACCATTTGCAGAGGTACAGTGCTCAGTCACTCGGTCTTGGCTGACATCTAGTGGAGCTGGAAGCGGCATCTTCAGTTTCCACCTTTTAAGTGTTTATGCTTCCAAGGGACACAAAAATGCCTATTTTGCACACCTCAATTTACAGTATTTATTGCAACAAACTGCAGCTGTGAATGTTACAGACAGTCTAAAAATAACATATGAAGAAAATTTAAAAGAAATATGACAACTTGATCCTTTTCACACTTTCCAATAGACTAGGCAGAAGTTACTTTCTATTTTTGTGCCTTCTACAGAATTCAGCAACTCAAAACACTTGTCATTTTCTCTAGGACACAAGAAGGGTCACAGACAATATTCCACGGCATATACAAAGGGCTGCCAAGACTTGTATTGCTTTTATCACCTTTTCAGAAAGTGTTCCATCAAAGTATACCAATATTCCTTTTATTTTCACTACAAATCCCATGCTTAAAGACAAAATAAATAATCCAGGGCTTTCATGGACTGAAGCCTTAGACACGAGTGTTGACACGCCCACAGATCTGTCCTGTTCGTATATTGTGAGCAAGGACTTTCTAAGGTCATCTAAGGACTTCTGCTTCATCCCCGTTCCATCCTAGGCACTCTGAACACAAGAATGACACCTGTTTAAACTTTTATTACTCTCCAGGTCCTGGATTTCCAAACTGGTAGCTGAGTTGCTAAGGAAAAAAACTAAAAAGCTTCTAAAGATGAACAAGTTGTGATTCTGTATCACTAGACAAAAATAAAATGTGTCCCATGTAAGGAACCTCATCAGCTTGGTGCATCTGTTGGCCAAATGGAGAAGTTTCTAGAAATGTAGTATTGCCTAATATGTCAAGGCATAAGATGGAATCACATACTCTATCCAAACCTTGTGATTAATTTCAGCCATCAGGGAAGTACAGAGTAGAAAACAAACAAACAAAAAGCAATCTAAAAATAATGCATGAAGCTGGGGTCTCAAGAGGCTCTGCTCCTGAGTACTCCCATCCTTTCCAGTCAGGCATTCTCACTGCCTGCTCTCACACTGGCACTGCCTCACGAGACAGCCAGGACCAGTATGTCATTGGGGAGTAGAAACACCCAGAGAAACTCCTCTGCTTAGCAATCATATAATTTAAAAACATTTAGGATCCTCATGTACTATAAAATTGTGTAGAAAGAATTTAAGGTTATGACATTTTTTTTCCTTTTAATGAGTATACACTGAAGGGTAGTTTTGCTATTATACGTAAAGATTTTTTTTAAGCTCTACACAAAACTGCTGCTGTTACAAGCTGGGGAAGTTGACCGGTCATCCTCCTCTCCATTTAGCTGGGCTGAATTTTTCTTTTCCTAAAAAATGACTCTATCTCCTAAACTGCTGAGATCACTTTCAAGGAGCATGATTCCAACCGCAGGGATAGGAATTAAAAAAAAAAAACCACAAACAAAAAACCACCAAACACTTTTCACAATCTCCACTGGTATTCGACAGACTTCTGGAATACGCTAGGAGAAAACAGCATTTTACAGGCGGCTCATTACATCAGTCACCTTGCAGTTCTGGTAGGCATGAAAAGCAACACTGGTAACAATGACTCTTAATGCCAAGTATCATACAGTGAATTACAAATCATCTCGCTCCTACGTGTCTCTTCAATCCCTAACAGTCTTCCTCCCTTTGTCCTCTCATTTACATTAAAAAAACCTCAAAACAGAGAACATTAATACATTACACAGTGTTGTGACTCACTTTGAGATTAAATGCAATTCCTCTCACTTTGAGATTAAATGCAATTTCATATTTAAATGCAAACATGCTGCCAGAGTATACTAGGTATTTTAGACATGTAGAGAACTGGTAGAATAATCGCAGTAACTACCTGAAAGATTTAGAAGAAAACAAGGGAAATCTCTCATAGAAATATGTATTAAAAGATTCAAAGTACACAAGATAACTTAATCTCATCCCCATATTAATACATTAGCCTATTACAAAAGATTACTTCAGCATTAGCTTATTTTGCTTGAATATACCGCACTTAACTGTAAATTGTGCTCTTCAAAACAGACCGCTCACCATGTTCTCTACATACACAGGCAATCTTGTTCACAGATTGAAGGAAACTGGAACATTAAGGACCAATATGGCATCTTCGTTAAGTTAACTTCTGAGAAAAAACCTCTTTCACTTCAAATTTAAAACTTGACTGAAGACTGAAACTGTTTGATTGACAAAAGGCAGCAATCTAATTTTTTGCAGCTTGTTTGGAAAAAGGATAAGCTACTTGACAGCTGACTGAAGAAGCATTTCCATATGTAGCATTAATCAATACTTCAAGAAACAGTAACTGCAGAGATGCATACACAAATTCAGAACCAACACTGACATCACGTAATTGCTACTGCAGCAACTATGCCCTCACTTCAGAGCCAAACGACATTCACCCACATCTGCAAACAGTAGGGCTGCACCGCAATCAGATGTGCAGCTGCAGACACACACACTCCTAAGAAACTTACTGAGGAAGCAGCAGCCAGAGGAGACATTGCTAAATGAATTTCAGACTTAGAATCAGCCACTGCAGCTTTGCTACAAGCACAAAGACTAATTGCCTGGTGCATTTGTCTGCAAGAGCCATTCCTACCAGCTGCGCTGCAAGGCGTACAGTAATAACTGCTCCACTTCTGTCGTACATACTCACTAGTAAGAATTCCCTTAAACATCTATAATCTGCAATGCAGAAGTTTTCTCCATCATACTCTTCAAAGAAAGCCAACAAGACAGCATCAGTTAAACTTTCAAATTCTACTTATTTTGGCATAAGGGACATGCAAGCTGTTCAAACTAGCAACTCCTGAAGAGTAAGCAAGAATGAAGCTTATTTATTCTCCTGCTTACAGAAATTTTGTGCAAGAGAGGGAACTGAGTTTCACATATTCTCCGAAAAATTTTGTTCTAGGGTTAGATGAGTTTATTTTCGCAGTTTAAGGCTGAAATGCACAAAAAGCCATTGAAAGAAAAATCAGCCCAAGTGAGTTTTAGGTGGATAATATCCAGCTGTGTTTGTCTGGAAACTCTGAGCACTTCCTGATGGAGGAGATAAAGTATTGCCAACACATTCATGAAAGATTGAGAACTCCTCTACAGATGGGAGGACATGCCGATGCATGTCACTGAAATTCATTGATGTTAATAGCCTAGTGACTAAATTAAGAGCCCATAATCCTTCTACAATCAGTTAAGAGAGACAGGAACCTTCAGTGTTGATCCATGAGGTCCCTAGTGACTCCACAGGGTGACCTGAATATAGTAATGGGTGCATACTTTTGAGTTCCTACGCCCTTGGACTGAGAAACTTCCAACCACTTAACTGCAGCAGTTGCTATGCTGATTTCACAGAAACTGCAAGAAACCTCTGGAAGCTTCTCAGCAGCTCTAGCCTAGCCCACTAGGTGCATGTATGTGTCTAGAAAGCAGGTTTGCAGACAATGGGAGCTAATATGACCATATATAACTACCGCTCAGATTCAACTAAGGGCACAAATGGAGACCTGTCAGGGGTAAGTCTGAGTCAGTCCTCCTTGGAGCAGCAGGTCTGCAGTCAGGGTTGGGAGCTCTCCCCTCAGGTTGGGACACTGCCTAAGAGAAGTCTGAAGCTGAGAGACCTCACCTTTGTGTAGGTGAGTTTTTGTACATTCTGAATTATTATCTAAGCTTAGAAGTGAAGAGTTGTAGTACAGAAATTAGTTTCCTCAACGAACATCCAGAACCTGTAAATTTTTCCATTTGTCATATTCAATAAATCCTGTTCAATTATATTGGCTGGGTAACTAAGATCAGGGAAGCTCTCATGACAGTCTTTCCAAATGAAAGTTGCTCCCTAGTATAGGTGCCATCAAGTGCCAGGCATACACGGACAAAAAAAAGCTTCTGAAAGCGCTGTGCTACTTCACGCAACACCTCATTTCATCTTCATCAGTACACTGCAACTTTATCAGTAATTTATTCATACAAGATAGCTTACCTACAATACCTTCAAAGAACAGGAAAGAAGCGGAGGCTCAAACCAGGGAAGGCATGCATATACTCTAGAGCATCAGAGCTGAGATGAGACCTTGGCTAGAACTCAAACCTTAAAAGCAGTGATGTAGTTCAACACGGGCCTCCAACTTACCACAGTTTTGAAGTCATCCTCTGCTTCATCAAATTTTCCTTGCTTGAGCAGTAAGTGCCCTCTCTGTAATCTTGCCTGAAATGAAACATATGACACTTTCTTTATTCACAAATTGGAATTCAGCAAAGTATGAACACAAGCTTCAGTTTACTTTAGCAGAAAAAAAGTTCTTTGTCTTCTCAATTTGCCTATCACTGCACCAGAACTGAGGGACAAAAAGCAGCCACAGTTTTTATGAGCAGCTGCAACTCATGGAAAGAACTCATGTGAGGAGTTGCACCAAACAAAGTGAATGGTTATCTTACTCCACTTTCCTGATAACTGCTTATAGATTTTTCAGAAATTAACAGAAATAGTAATTCTCACATTCAATTCTTCCAGTAAACTTTCAGAATAATAGAAGCTTCATAAAAAGACAAATTAATAAAAGATTTTGACTTTTAAGAATATTTCCATAAAATCACAAATTTTACATTTACTCCTTCATTGTAAACTAGACCGGACATGCGAGTGTCCAAAGAAAAGGGAAACAAGAGAATCGGATGGAGGATTACAGCATTATTCTCCAACTAATGAGGCAGTCTCCACATACAGTAACAGAAATGAAAAAGAGATAAGAAAATCTGAACTTGATGCACTTGAAGGCAGTGAGATTAGGACAGTTCCTGCGGAGAAGAGATGTCTCAAATCAAATCCTGAATAAGAGAGAAGGAAAACAGAGGCAACTGTGCACTCTCTTGCCCCCTCTCTCTCAGAGGGCATAGCCTTGGTGACTGAGAGGATAATAATCACAAGCGAGAAGGAAAGCGTTTAGCACAAACTCATGAGGAACATGAATTTAACAAAACTACCATGAGTTGTTAGAATAACTGGCTAGACTGTAGTCAGCATAACCGCAAATTCAAGTACATACACCATTGCTGTTATTTTAACCTATTCAAAGCCTTCTGAGTGATAATGTATTTTATACTTCTGTTTTATATTTCAGTTTAGCAAAATCTGAAATAACTTCCTTCAAAGTAGTTTTTTTTTTTTTTACACTTGAACAATTTTCAATTCCTGTAATACTTACTGATGTGAAGTCTTGCTTTAATTCAACCACTTTGCTTAAATCACGAATTGCTGCCTTTGATTTGCCCATGGCTAAGTACACCGTGGCTCTTCTGTAATAAGCAATGTAGTTATCAGAGTCTCCCTCTGCAAGTGAATGAACAGTAATCAGAATACTATCTCAAAGCAACTGAAACTTTGGGTAGAGCAAAACTGTAATGACAAGAATAGATTATCTGAGTTTTAAGCCACTGGAAAAGATTGTATTTATCAATAAAACATAGTATTTGTAATATTATCAAAGCAGAATTTTCTATGCAGTTTGATTATTTAATAATAAAGATTACAGAAACACAGAAATTCCAAATAATGGAAGAGTACTGAAGGTAAAACACGTACATGTATTTCAGCTTTGTAGAGGAGAACAGCCACTACATACCAACCCTTTATCTCAAACTGCAGGCTTACATTTGAAAGCACATTAATTCATTGCTCTCCATCCCAGCTCCTGTCCATTATACAGAACGGAAGCACATAATCCCAAAATGACCAACACGTTAATCCAACATCGTCACAGACAGATAAAACGCTTTACACCATCCACTGAAACAGCAGCAACTTCTCTCTTTAATACTGAAGAGGGCAACAACACCCTTCTTGACGGCAGACAAACGCATGTACGTTGTCAAAAAACCTGAAGGCTAACTTCAAGGTCTACATATTCCACACAGCCTGGTGGTCAAAACTCCAGGATCCAAGAATTTTAACACTCTCTACACTAGAGATGTTACACACTTACACGGGGCAAATATCAGTCTCTGAAAACAATAATTTTCTTAATATTCTTCTCTATGCAGTATTTCAGAGAAATAGGATACTGTGGGCTCTCAAGGAAAGGGAATTTAAACCAAACAACCATATGCAGTAGAAGACAGTAAACTTTTTACCGTGGTATGAAAAAAAATCATCAATTCAGAGTTTATAAAAATGAACATCCATATCTAAGGAACAAAAGAATTATTTCTCTTCTCATTTGTGGCTGAAGTTGAACTTTAAAATAGAAGGAATAAATAGCATTGCCAAATATCTTACAGTCAGTAACTGAACCTCACAGTTGGCTACCTTCATTACCAAAACACTAGTTCAGTTCTCACTGGAAAAGGTATCTGCACTCTTCCTCTACAATATCTTGGCTGTAGCAATGCTGATGTCCAGCACTGAAATGTAATAACCCCCATGCTGTACGCCACCTTGTGTGCCAGCATTATGGACATCAAATAAAATCAAATGTTACTACCTTTAAAAAAAAAAAAAGAAACAGTTTGGCATTAAGTCATACTGCATACAACTAAATGTGTAGAGTGAGTACAAATCAATATCTGAAATTAAGGAACTTTATTAAACACACAGGATGAAAAATTGGAAAGAGGTAACCCAGGAAGCATGTTCCAGCACCAGATAATGATCTTCCTGACAGTTGGAACATGGTTTTGAAGTCATAGTTCCCCAGTAACAGCAACAACTAGCAATTGACATTTACCCATAGAGAAAGCATAAGCAATCAACTTGATGGGATCGAAGAAAGAGATAAGAATTAAACTGGAGAGAAAATGGACAGTAGCTTTCTTTCATTTTAGATGTTTGCAAAAAAGAAAAATAGGCTGGCTGATGCAAGACAAAAAGATCTATTCACCTCACAATCTAGGATGATGCAGTACAAAAGAGAGGACTAGAGAAACTTCTCCCCTCCAAACACAGGAGGCAAATCGTGCTTATAATCTTTTCAAAAAGGCAAAATACAAGGAGGAAAGAAGTCTGATGGAAGTTTAGGCAATCAGTCTCAAATCAGCATCGAACTAAGCAAGGTCACAGCAGATGTGGTCATGCCATAGTTCCATCACCTGTTTTAGCACTGCTGGCAAAACAGAGGGTTTCACCCCATGAAGGCACCTCACTCCAATGCCTCCTGTGTACCACCACCAGCATTTGTATGGACTTTTCACCAAATCCAAATTAAAAGTTGCCAACTGATAATAAAGGAGTAAAACGTGTTGTAACATTAACTCTGCTCAGATACCACAGGCATGCTTTGGCAGCAACAAGCAAAGCAAAAGGAGTAATAGACCTCTTGGTGGAATGAGGAGCTTCCATAGCACGTGAAAAGAGGTTTCCTCTCTCCACTCCTTTTATATAAGGGAATTTGATCTTAGAGAACTCAGATATTTCATTTACATATCACTACCACACCAAGGCGTAAATAGGAAAGTCAGTAGTATGACTCATTACTGTGTAACACCCTGTTGTTATTCTTCTCAGAGAAAATGCTGCACTTGTATACAATATAACAAAGCCCAAAAACTCAAAAAAAAAACCAAACCCCAAGCAACCACACACACTGCACACGCCCCCAACAAAATATACAACAGAGAAAATGTTGCTGGAAAATAATAAAGCATGGATAAACACAACTTTTCAAAGACACACTACAAAAGCTTCATAAAGATGAAATTTCATCTTTATGGGATTAGATGCAGGGAGTACCTCATCAAATGATACCACAGTCATTTTTAATTGCTTCCATACATTTAGCTGGCAGAACAGAAGTGCCTTTAGTGGTCATGTAACATGCAATTTAGCAGTTTTATCAAAACCAAAGTATAAATATTCTACTGCATCTCTGTTGACTCCTATCCAAGCTTAAAACTGCTGCATACAGGTGCCCCAACTTCTACAACTCACACAATAGAATTTGCAAGAAAGATAATAAAGCAAAGAGCAAAACAAAACCCAAAGGTATTCCAGTACAAGTTACTTTTCCAAGATGCATACCTATAGCTGCATGAAAGTGAGACAAAGCATCTGCCAGCTGTCCAGCAGCCAATAACTTCTTTCCCATTTCAAGTTGTTTTTCTACTTCTGCATTTATTCCGCACTCGGCTCCTTAATGAAAAACAAAAAGATCGAGGTTTTGAATGACCAGTTTGATTACAAATCAAATGCATAGACAGATAATACACAAAACAAACAGTTATTGATATAGAGGCAGAGATCACATCTTCCTGTACTAAAACAACCTGCAGACTAACAAACATGTAGCACCTCTTCCCCACTCCAAAAAACATGTTGAAGGAAGCAGACACTGTAAAGCACCGCACTGCAAGAAGGCACTGAATATGCATTTCTATTCTTGTCTATACATTCAGTAACACACTTTTGCACATCAAGCTGTCGTAACCCAACTGAGAGAAAGAGACAGATTGGTGACACACTTCACTGATGGCACGGTCAGGTGGTCAGAGAACTGCTAGCTACTTCAGAGGCTGGCTTCTCATCTACTGCACTTTTGTCTCCCCTTTTTAATTTCCAAGGCAAACTGTTTCCAGAGTGCAAGTTTTGATATAAACAATTAAGAGTTCTCTCTGCCATTTCATTTAACCTGTAGTATGAAAATCATATTAAATTAGTGTGTTTTCAATGTGCCAGTTTTAGTTTAAAGCTAATAAATTGCTGCTGCTCAGCCAACAGGGAAATACTAATGTTGAGAAGAAATGAGCAGCCAAGTGCAAGTACATGCTGCACATACATCACTTCAGTCACAGAGGTTTTTCATTTGTACTGCTTCCAGCATTCTCCAAATCAGGACAGAATTTCACTGCAATTTACCAGTTTATGATTATTAGAACTTCCACAATATAAATTTTTGTCTTTAACTACGAGCATACCCTACGCATTGATCTAAGCAAAGTAATACATTAAAATCCTGAACTAATACATTACATTAGAAAACAGTGAACTACAATAGCTAGAAATCAATTTCCTTGTCTCAGTTTTGTATTGAGCTAATTCAGATAGGCACTTGAATTCACCTTAATTACAAAAATGCAGCAGCACTTTGAAAGCATTTCTTAGAATCCAAATAAAAATGTTACACTACAGAGATAGTTTAAAGGAAGCATATAAAACCTTCTCACACTGAAAGGCGATTAAACAAAGTACTTGTAATGAAAGAATAGCAATTTCTGGTCATCAAGATTTTAGAACTCAAACCTTTCAGCACTTGGGATCTTAATTTAACTTTCCTTTCCCACTCCTTAATACAGTTCATAATTCTTTTAATTGCACACATAAGGAAATCATTGAGCTGTCTATACTAACATGAACAAAATGCTCTCTGCATGCACTGGAAAAAGCCCTATCTTTTAAAAGTTGGTAATAATTCAGCAAACTGGATACAGGGGCTTCAATTCAATTATTTGCTTTCAAATACTGACAGGAAACAAATTCCTTTTTTTAACTAATGGAAATTACTTTACAAAATAAGCCCCAAATTTCCAGTCAGTAATTTTTTTTTTTGTTTAAACAGAGGGAGTTAAAATAGTAATATTACTTGTCATATAGTCAATTTGGTGATCTTATTAAATGATGAATTTTAAAATCCATTCTAGGTATGAATAGTTCTGAATAAAATCTAAGTAGCTTCAACTCATAGTGAGTTGACAGTAAGTTTTTGACATACACAAACTCTCTTGACATGGGATACTGTTAATGCCCAATTTTCAGAAAAATTTACTTTTATTTTGCCATTTTAGTTTCTTGTTTCTTCTCTAGGTTAAAGCTTTGACCATTGCGTAGTCTAACGTCCTCTAAAACGACAAAGCAAATGCCCAATTTTCAGAAAAATTTACTTTTATTTTGCCATTTTAGTTTCTTGTTTCTTCTCTAGGTTAAAGCTTTGACCATTGCGTAGTCTAACGTCCTCTAAAACGACAAAGCAAGCACTGGAAGTAAAAAAAAAAAAAAACCACAAAACCAACCAAAAGCCCCCCCAGAACAAAAAAAAAAAAAACCCCAAACCAAACTCCAAAACAAAACTGGTAAACAGACCCACCACAAGTTTTCTTGGCTGTGGAAGTATACTAACAACAAATCAGATATCAAACCATAAACATTCTGAAGTATTTAATGTGAGCTAAAACAAAAATTATTAAACTTCATCCCTCCTGTCTCTCCCCACATATCTGAAATCTTTCAAAACTAGTCAGTTTGGAGTAGCATCCCAGAAGTGGGCTGTAAATTAACTCTCTGATGAACCTTCCATCCACATAAACTTTCACAGAGTCTCAAGCATCTCAAAGAATATCCTTGTTTCACTTTCAGTTCACATCAGGATAGCTCCAAAAATAGATTTTCCACAATAACATGTACCTATACTATTCAGTGTCTTTCATACACCTTATGTTCAGTACAGTTTTATAGTTACATAATAGTCAGGAGAGACATCTTTTTTCCTTGATGATACTGAAGATAATGAAAAAAGGAAATGAGAAAGGTGACCATTAACAGTAAACAGGTAACAAAACCAGGACCAACACATATAGAGGAGTAAGGCAAACTGTGAAAGACTGCAGGTTTCCTGCAGAACAAGACAGATTCCTAGACATACATTAAAACTTGGCTCTGCAAGTTGCTGATTATCGTAAACTGCTGTGGGAATCTGCAAAAGCAGCCTATATAGTCATTGTAACTGTAACAAAGCATGACATTTACCATAACTACTCAGGAACGCTGTATACCAACCTGATAGTTGGGCTGTTTATTTATATAAATCTATTGTTTATAATTTTTCAGGCTGTAGGCCAAGGATTGCTCTAAATAAACAACCCCATAGCAGACAACTGATACAGTTAGCACAGGAGTGTAAGCAGTCAAAGTCTGTGTAACTTATTTGGATACCTATCCACTTTTTGGTCTGGGAATGGACATAAAGACTCAAGTTCAACTGGAGGAAAAAAAAAAACCACCCCACAGAGCTCTTTCCAATGGAAAGAGAATCATTAGTGAGCTGGATACTAAGGGTCTAGCACTAGAGCTGAAGAAGCTTTGTATGCTCCAGCAAGAAACACTTATTTTTAAAACTTCCAAGTACTTCAATTTTAATATTATTTCTAAAGCCTGCCTAAATTTAGCTATTCACCAAGGACCTCAGACAACCACACACAAGAGCCTCAGCTGTCAAACCAAAGCAGATGTTCTGGATAAATTCAGAGTCTTTAGTCCTGGCAAAAGTGGAAGAGTTAAAAAAAAAAAAAGCAATCAACAAAACAGAACAACAAAAACCCCCCAATCTACTCCCATCTAAGAACTGTTACCAGCCCTGACAACTCAAAGCCAGTCAAAAGGCAAAGAAAAGGAAACCAGGTGCAGCTAACCTGTTTTTCCATTTAAATACACACACTTCAAATAAATTATAACTTCCTGATAGGATTTTTGTTTTATTAGAAAAACCGGTGGTAATATGTGCATACCTAAGTATACAAACTTCAATTACATTCTCATATAATCAGTCACATCCACAGCGTAAAAACTTCATTAAAGCCTGCAAATTTGAAAATATTTTACAAACTTTCAAGATTTTACATTTGGCTACACAGTCCTCTTTTTCCCTTGTAGAATTTCCACCTACCTTTAAAAAAAAAAAAAAAAAAAAAAAAAAATCTTGTCCCCAAGCTGGGTAACAGGACTATGAAAACAAACAGAATTAGTTCTGACTGCATACCAGAAAAAGAGTTGTTACAAAGACAAGAAGAAACATGCATGTCACTAATCTTAAAATACAGTGATTTAGACTTTAATGAAAAAAGAAAAAGAAGTTGATGATTGTATTGACATGTGAGTGGAAGATCCAGGTTTCAAGGCATTTTTGTTTTTATCAGAATGATCCCATGTTTAAAATAATAAGTCTTAAGCTTGCTATTATTTTTAAACAAGTTTGGGCTTTGCTTTTATGTGCATTTTTCAAGAACAAGACTGAAAAAGAAAGACGTGAACAAGCAACCACAGCTTCAGGAGCAATATAAGGCAGCTCACAAGGATCCAGTTGAGCCATGTGTAACTTCCACCCATCAAGATTTTTACTTTCTTGGTTTGCAAAGAAATTTGGTAAATGTAGCTAAGACCAGCGAACCAAAAAGTCACCCTCCTCTCCCTCCCCTCCACCACTCTGTCCCAAATATCCTTTCCTATTCGGGTGGAGAAAAAACTCCTCCCAAACTCAGCACAGAAATATTCAGTGCAAGGGGTGGCAGGGAGAGAAAACAGCTAATGGTCTGATGATAATAAACTGAGCTCTGTATACTCAAAGCCTGTTTCTTCTTTCCCTTACTACATTTCCTTTCTTTTACTACCAGGAAGGAGATGAGGAAGAGGAACAATACTCTCTATCTTCCTCAGTTGCCTCTTTTAGTGGCGATCAGTGTGGAAAAACAGCCATGAAGGATGCATCTTCCCAAGGGGTGACTCCTGTCAAATGGGAGCTTATTCAGCACATCAGGGTATTTGAGGAAACACAACAGTAAGGACTGAATTGCAACCTGCCACATCACCAAGTATTCAAAAACCTTTCTACTTAACTCATTTACCAGCCACGTATAAATTAATATTCATAGATACCAACTGTAAGATACAAAGTTAACACAGGCCAACTGTTCCTCTGATTCACGAATCAGATGACACAAGGCAGAATTCTATTATCAAGTCAAAAAGATGCAAATTTAAAAGTGAATACGAACATCTTCGAGTTCGGGGCGGGGGGGGGAATCAAGATCCTTGAATAATGCACCTCTCCCAAATTTCTTAACTACATACTCTGAAAATGAACTCAGGGACTAAGTAAGTTCAGTAAATAAGATCCAAACCCATCGCTTTTCATTCTACTGCTGTACACCTTTATTAACTGAAGCAAATATATCCCAAATTAGGAAACGTAGCTTTGGTGAGTCCACATAGTCATTAAACCATATACTTGAAATAGGCTGGCAACTCCAAAAAGGAAGCCTCAGCAGGAGCATCGTTGTTACAATCTTAGGGGAAAAAAAAGTATACTTTGACCATTGTTGCTATTTTCCCTCTAACACTACCAGAATACACATCCAAAAGCCCACTTCAACACCACAGTATGTAGTCTTACACTACAGAGCATCTTTGCCACAGTATGTTTCACTTGGCCAGCTGAAACGTTCATTAGTTTAGTACCTCAACTGAATTTCTAAAACCAAGTCCTAGTCAGTCTTAAGTCTACAAACTTACTATCAGCAGCTTCAGTTCCACTTCAATTTGCCACTGCCAGTTAAAGAACACTCCTCAGGTGAAACTCTGACTACATGTGCAATTGTATAACCAAATTATAAACTTAACAGGAGCCTGTGAATAAAAGCTTAACCATATAGGTGTTGCTGACAGCGTAGCCTGAAAGTAAACAGGCCACACAAAGTGCAGATAAACTGCTCTGCTGAACTTCAAATACTAATGGTGAGAGGGGAAAAAAAATTAAACAACAAAACACAACAATAATGAAAAACCATAAACACAACTGTCAGAAGTCTCAGCAAATTTGTAGGTCTGGCACTAGCAATGGCTGTGGCTGAGGAAGACTACTGAAAAGGCCTTTGAACTTGGAAATCGCACGAAGTTCACACAGAACCGAGAAATTCAAGGCCAGTACAGAAGCGGCCAATGTTGTCACACAGGTGCGCATGAGGACACCACAACACTTTCAAGACCTCACAGCAGCTGGTATCCATCCTATCAGCAGGACCAGGAAAACGACGGCCACACACATCAAGCTACCTTAAACAGGACGGCCAGGAATTCAGGTAAAACCAAACAGGTTACCAGCAGTGACCGTGTCCTCATTACACACCCTTCGCAGTAGCCTTGATGAGGTGGCAGTTCTGCACCTCCTCCTTCCTCACACTCGTTCCAGAAATTC
>NW_010418226.1:60783-69963 GCF_000710305.1 Buceros rhinoceros silvestris | reverse complement strand
CAGGCGGAGCTGTGGGGCTGGGCAGGGGCTGCCTCGGCCTTTGGGCTGTTAACTGCTGTGCTGGGTGTATGTGGTTGTCTTTGCGTAACTGTGACTTTAAGGTTGTAACAACAAATAAACCTACACGGGATTTTGACCAGTTTTCTAATTCCTGTCACCTCATTTTTTTTCTCACAAGTGAAGGCTGCTTCTCCTTTTGTTTCTATTTAACTAACAAATGACTCTTCCACATACGAAGTACTGGAGGTTTTTGGTCTCTGTGTTATGCAAAGGTCTTGCTCGAGTGTGGTGGTTATAGTATTTTTAGTCTACTGCCCTGGGTCTTTCTCTAGGGATAGATGCTTTAGGGTCTGCTGTGGACTAGCTGACAATGTCTTTAAAACCAGTATTATTTTCAGCTGAGCAAAGGACATGAGGTGCCCAAAGATATGCTAATCTCCTCTCCTTCTTTTTAAAATGCGGCTGCGTTATCACCATATGCTAGAGAAATTCCTGACGTAATTTTTCTTGACCTGCCTGGTTTGCTTATTTTGGGTTTTTAATGAAGATGCCTTAAAGTGTGTAAATAGAGTTTTTCATAAAGTGGATGTCTAAGTTGTAAATGTTGCCATAGTTCATTCGCATATCTGTCTCTGCTGGCTGCATACCTTTTAGATGATGTAGTTGAAGAAACCTGTACCTTTCCTTGTTTCAGGTTGTAGAGGAGCACAAGTTGAGGAAATATGGAGTTTGGAACCAGAGAACTTTGAAAAATTGAAGTAAGGCACTTTTCATTGCTGAAATTGTGTACTGAACTCAGGTGGTTTTTGTTGGCATTTTTTTGCTTGGTCGTTAGAGTTTTGACTTAATTGAATACCTGGCAATTAAATTACTCTTTGTTAAAGCCTTGGTACTTTATCTGGCTTTTCTGGTTTTGGAAAGAGATGCCAATAGCTAGAATGTAAAAATAGATTTGTAACAATCTTGTTGGCTTGCATTATATCTTTGACATACTTCTGTTCGTTGCTTTATCTCACTTCTTCCTCCATAACATGATATTGCATCTGTTGCATTAAGTGAGTTTACTGTACTTACGTACTCTTGTAACTTGTTTTTCCTGCGGAACCACTTCTATATGCATGTGAAGGCAGATAGTCTTGTTATAACTGACAGGGACTGATGCCATATGGAACAGTTCTGCCCTCATTAGGCAAAAGTAATTCTTTTACCATTTTGTCTGTGGTGTGTTATCTGTATGTGTTCACATACCAGATTTTAAGAGGAAAATGTCCTCTATCCCAGACCATACTCTATTCCCATGCAGGTATCCTACACTCATATAATTTATCGTCCAGAAGATGTAGCAATTAGCACTGAAGATGTAGTTCTAGAATTTTTGTCTGACTGAAGATATTTGACAAGTGACACCTGAATGGCAGAAATGTTGGGAAGTAGTTTATTTGTTGCCTGCACAATGTATGATACTTCATCAGAACGTGTTCTGTTCAGAAAGTAACAGCTTTGCTTGTATTGTTGGATGTGCATCGTTCTGGTCTTGAGCGATGTCCAGCTTCCTTCCTACCCGGTTGTGCAGTACTTTAACCTCAACACTAGGTGTTAAAGACTATAACAACGTGTAACGTTTTTCACTTCTCCCAGTGGACCCGCTCTTTAAAAAGACATCTCTGACTTCTGGTCAGAGTGTAGTAAGTTTCTCACGCAATACAGTAGTGTGTTTATCTTCTGTGGGTAAAAGGTAAACCTTTTTCTGGTGTCCGGCAATGACTTTCATTTCGGGTTTATATGATTAAGTTTTTGCTTTAATGTAGCTGTAGATTTTATAAGAATTCTTTGTTTTATGAGAATACTAAATACAGTGCAACGTGCAGTAAAAGATGTTTGCTATGCAAGATACTGTTTTAGTAGATGAGAAAACTGTTTTTTTCTTCTTAGAGAGAGAACTCAAAGGATGGATTTTCTTGAGAGCTCCTCTCGGAGCGTTTCCTTTATGCCTAAAAGGATTACCAGCACTTTAGTTCCAGCTGTTGTATGTGACTGACAAATGTTTTGATAGCTATTTATCACTAACGAATTCCAGTGAGTGTTGTGCAACTGTAATAGTTACCATAACTAGGAAGACTGGTCCTGACTTAGAAAGATGACAGACTAAATGCTAGTTCAGTTTGAGATTGTTTAGCATAGATGAAAATAAGCCTGAGGTATGTTCTGCCTAATTAAAAGACAACATCTGAAAATTTCAGTGCAAGTTCCCTGTGTTTAGAGAGAAATAATTAACAGAATTGCTGTAGCAGCATACAGTTAAATTATTGTAAGGATTTCTGGCATTGATTTTTTTCATGAGTACAGGTGATTTTTTTTTTTTTTTTTTTCCTATCAATTTTATTTTTTAGGCCAGTACATGGGCTGATTTTCCTCTTCAAGTGGCAGCCTGGAGAGGAACCAGCAGGTTCTGTTGTTCAGGATTCCAGACTGGATACAATATTTTTTGCTAAACAGGTATGGCAAGTTCAGTATTCTTCTTAGATATGTCTTGAAGCATGGTTTTTTTAATACTGAAAAGCAATATTAATATGTACATGAAAACTAACATTGTACAAGGTGAAATAACTAACAAATTCTGTGACAGTAGGAACTGTGCATTGAAAGGTGATTAACAAAGAAAGCAGATTGATCTGTCAAGTCAGACAAAACTATCATCAGAAATGGAAGAGTAAAGTTCTTATTTGTCAGCCCTTTCCTATAAGAGGAAGTAACTCTTCTGTGCAGTAATTATGTGGTAAATATTCTCAGCAGAGTGAGCAAATTACTTATTGAAACCACTTTCAACAAATTCTAGGAAGAAACTGTTGCTTTGGATTTTATTTCCTGTTTCTTAAATTCTCTGCAGCCAGGGCAGTATAACTCTAGGTTAATACTTTCTGTTGCAGACCATTTTGACATGGAGGTTTTAAGTATTTAAATCAGAAAGGTGAGTTGAAATTAGAAATTCCAGGAAAAATTGGTTTTGCTAATGTAATCCATTGTGTTCTATCAAATACCAAATAGTACTGAAATTCTGTGTTAGCTTTGGCAGCCTGCTGTGCGTGTTGTTTGCAAGCCAGAAAAGCAAGAGAAAGTAACCAGAATGAAAGTAGGAGTATTTAGTAAATATTTTTAGCTGTTTTTCCAGACCTGCTTCTCAAAGAGTAGTCAGTGTAACAGTCCAAGCGAGAAGTGTAACCCCACGTGTGTTTATTACAAAGTATTCATACCAAGGGGCAAATCCAGGGGTGTCCACACACAGACTGGTGGTTGGGTTCAGTGTTGAGGGGGCTATTTTTGTGGGGGTTTTCTCCCCGCCAAATGCAGAACTGCTTTTTACGTAAATCTCAGGATACAAAGAATTTGCCGTATACTTCTAGCTACAAGTGTAGAAATATGGAAGACAATGGATACATAAGGTGTATCTGTAGCTCTCCTGGCTACTCTGTACACATGCATCCCTTGTGCAGATAACAATTTTAATTTGTTTTTTTTATAATCACTGAACTGTTTCATGCCATTGTGGATTACTTTCTTCTTTGGTCTTTCTTAATGCTGTTTTCTTCATTCTTCCCCTGCTGCAGCTCTTGAATCCTGCCAAGCAGTGTCCACCATTCTTATATATCATGTACAATGGCCAGCAATGGTTGGGCAAAGGTCTTTATAGGTAGATAAGTTTGATAGATGCTGTTTTAGGTTGTAGTTTCTACCTAATCAAACACTTAGTGACCAGTAGGCTGTAGCTGCAGAATAGTCTGGAGGCAAAAAACTTCAGAGAAAATCCTTGATATAACTCTCAAAGGGCAGTTATGTGGCAGGAGGAAGTTACTCTAGTATTAATCTAAAGAGGTTTTTTTTAAAGAGGAAGGTGGATTTACATTCTCTCAAGGAATTTCATCTTTCTTGTTTCTTGTGAGTAGATGAGGTTCTCGTGGAACTGCTGTTCTCGTGGGTGCTGTCAAGTTTCAGAGTATTTGTCTATTTGCACCAGTCTTTTGCTTTTTTTTCCACTCTTCCCATTTCAAAGCATGACACTGTTTAAAAGCCGAGAGGAGCGTTTTGGTATTGCAGAAAGTGCATCAGAAAATTTGGTAGTGTTAGACTTGCTAACCAAACCCAGGAAAGTAAAGGCTAACAGTGAAAAGTCTTCCTTATTTTGTAGCTTTCTTTGAAGCATTCATATTGTACCGTTTTCTTAAGCCTGAAACCGCATTGTGGGGGTGTAGGCATGTTCCAATCTTCCCCCTCCTTCACCTGCTGCCTTTAAGGAGGGTGTGCTGGAGTGACTAAGAGTTCATTAATTTCAGCGTGGAAAGCAGTTTCTAGATGTGTTCATTATTTTAAAATAGCAGTACCTAATTATCCCACTTGATAGCATGGAATATGTGTTTCCAAAGTAACCTGTGAAGAATTTAAAATTAGAATATCTTTTTTTTGTGTTTTAGTGCTGTCTGTTAGTCAAGAGCAGTGGCCTGGCAGCATCACCTGTGAAGAATTTAAAATTAGAATATCTTTCTTTTGTGTTTTAGTGCTGTCTGTTAGTCAAGTGCAGTGGCCTGGCAGCATGAAAACATTGCTTGTAGGCATAGATCTGCTTGTGTTTCGTGTCAGTTCAGTTTTGCCTGGACTGAGGTTTTGCAACTGACCAACCAGTGGAATAGTCCCAAATAAATTAAAAGGCAACAGATAAAAGTAATACCAGTTTAGCTCTGGTGAGTTTCATGCTGGAGGGAGTTAGCCTTAGAGATCCAACTCCTCAGGTTGTGTTTTGAGGGTGGGTAGTGTTTTCTTGAGCCAATGGCTGATGCGATGGTGAGAACAGGATGTCTTTGTCCCCTTAGCCTGTCTCCTTTTGATTTCGTGGTTCTGTTCCTCTCTTGCAATGGCTCTGCTGCTCTCGGAATTTCCATGAGCCAGTGAGCTCATCAGCTGGCAGTTTTTTGTAGATTCTCTGCGCATATTTCCTGGGCTGGTCTCCTGCCACTTGGAGATGTAGTTGTTCAGTGAGTCTGTACAGGCCAAAGCTGGTAAAAGGCAAGAGGGAGGGAACAGGAGTTTCTTTAGAGTAGTGCTGAGGTTACAGCGTTCCTTGAAACCACAGTCTGTGAAGCCTTCTGAGCCACCTGGGAGCACAAGGGCAGACAAGCACTCATATTAAATATTTCTATCGTGCGGTAGCAACCACTCCTAGCTATCATGCAGCTGGGCTCAGAGGCATTTTTCATTTTCTCTGTGTGTCTTTTAAGTCCAGTTTTAAGGTGGCTTTGAGGATGGAGTTTTATTATCTTTCAAGAATCTTTTTCAGATGTCAAGACTTTTTACTCATCACTTTTGTAATGAAGAAAATAACCATATGTTCATTTGTAGGCTGGAACCCCAAAACAAATAGATTCATTTTGTGCCTTAGCAACATTTTAATGACACTTAAGATTATTGGTCTGTTGATCTGTATTTTCAAAACTGACGTGACACTGGAGCCCTAAAATCTTGAGAAGTCTTTGATACTTTTTCCCATACATTTTCTTTAAATGTTACTGTCTAAAGAGATCCCATACAACTGGTTCTGCTGCAGACAAGGTTTAAAATGTCATTCTGAATCCTGTATGAGCAAGACTCTTATGAGCAAGTAACTATTCCTATGTCACAACAATTCAGTATGGGAAATAATGATGCTATTACAGCATGGCTCCATTTCTGTTGCCTTTTAATTAAATGTGCCATCTTAATTATTTCATTTGGAGGGGTGGGACTTCAGTTAGATGTAAAAGGCTACAGCTCTGAAAAACCATCTTTAAAATTGCAGCAGGAAGCCCGATTTTGATAAGCTTGTGCATGCTCACATTTCACTCATACCCACTTTCATGGCAATGTCGTGGATGAATTCCAAACGACAGCCAGGTGGTGTTCAAAGTTAAGTCATGACTCTATTGGGGGGTTGAGTTTAAGTCTGTCTGATATGCATGCATATTAAAGGAATTTTTTAATGGTCACTTTTCTGTGCACTCATGTTAAATTTGGCCTCCCTGTTATGCCTAGGTATGATTTGGTCCTCAATTTGAGGCCACAGAACTCTGGATGATCTTACATACCCTTTGAGCTAGGATACCTAGGCACAATGAGGTGAGTTAAGGATACAGTTTCAGCCTTAACTCTGAATTTACTGGTTTCTATGTTGCTTAAATAGGCCCTTGCTGTTACTTGTACACACAGTGGCTGCACGATTGTACCACTCAATGTATTCAGCTATCTTCAGCGCTGTTCTGAGTAGCTGTATGCTGTGCTGATCACTGCAGAAGTGGAAGTGTCTCTTGACTCAAAAGAACACCATTGCTGCAGACTTACGTACTAAAATTTTGTAGTTTAGTAACTTCATCAGCTCTTGTTACTGAAGTATTGGTATTATGCCTTTGGTTTTGTGCCATGTATTTATTTTATGCTGGATTGTGATGATAGAACATTACAGTTGTGATAATGAAACATTAAGATTATTATAGTTTACAAGACGATATGTTTTTTCCCAAAAAGATTATAGCTTTATCTTTCTAAAAAGATTTTACCTTTGGAGTAAAGATTGTATCTTTATGCCAAAGGAATTTAAATAAATAAAATCACACAGGGATTTTTAAACAAGAATATGTTTCCAAACTTTGTCCTAATGCTGAATTTTTCACGTTGAGCTTTGTAAAGCCACTGTTTTGTGAAATTGGGATGCTTAGCAAGTGAACCTCAGATTTGCTGGTGATACTCTCAGTTGCAGCACAGGGTTGTCCACGGCTTTTTTGAAAAACAAACTATGTAATCCCTATGATAGAGGGTGAGAGTCAAGAACTTAACCTGCTTCAGCCTTGAGTTGATCCAGACACTCCAACGGGATCCTTAGGGCAAGGTGCATGCTTATGAAGTTACGCATCTTAACTGAAGAGTGTCCCAGAGCAGCCTCTTCAGGCTGTTCCTTTGTTTGCTTTATGCTAAGCTTCCCTTGGTGATAAGGCAATTTTCTTAGGTTTTTTTGAGATCGTCTCACCATATATATAGTTTTCTCTCAAATATTAAATACACCTTGTAGCTTTACTAGCAAAATCTTTCAAATTTTTGCTTTAAATTGGAGCCCTGAATATTGATCAATGAAATATCTCACCAGGACTTCCTGGGTGGGAATATACAGGCAAATGTCTTCTGCCAGTGCTAAAAGACTTTAAGAGGTGCACTGGAAATTAGGGTAGGTGGGTATTCTGACCAAGTTTCTCTGGAAGGACTCACTAGCTTCTGCGTATAGCTGTGTTGGTCTGGCTGTACGCATTGATAGGATGCTGTGCCCGTGTGACAAATAAACCTTGCACTTGTCTGCATTTGGCATTGCAGTCACCTCCTCCTCGCTCTGTGCTCTTCAGTCTGCCCATGAATTACTGCTAGCCAGGTACTTCCTTCTTCCGTCTTTGTAGTTCGCTCATGTCATCTAGATCGAGGAACACACTGTTCATGCTTGTCACCTGTACTTGCTTCCATCCCTCTGCTACAGGGCTGTTCTTCCTGCACTTTCATTGCTTCCTGCCTCTCACCTTCTGAGGTATTTGTAAATCTATAATGCATTTCCATGTCAACAGCTGGGGGCCGCTGGTCTGAGATCTGCATCTGTTGCACATTGCTTTCCAGCAGTAAGAAAAGATTGTTTAGCTTGGTCCTTACATACTTACAGGCTCCCCTCATGCTGTAGTTGGAATACAAAAATATGCTAATGCTAGAAGGCAAGTATTTGATGAGACCACAAATTCCCTGCTGAGCTTAATTTTTCTTCCTGTTTTTGCTGTTGCTTAAATCTCCTGCATCCAGCTGGTCCAACACAGTTTCTCTGACCTTGCCTCTAGGCACAACATCTCTCTTAATTTCCCTTCTCTTTTTTTCTGAAGCCACTGTTGGGTTGGTGGTCTGCCAGAGCAACTGATTGTTTCATCTAGATTTTTTCAGTCAAAGTAGTTAGCACTTAGTGCTGTCTCTCCCTGTGATGTCCTGTATTAGTTACTGTTGAACAAGTGCAGCTTGCTGTACTGACCCTCGCTTCATGGCAACAGCACTGTTCTGCTAGCTCTTCACCACAGCGCTCTACCTCCTTTCTTCTTTCTCCACCAGCTTAATTACGATGTTTGTAAGCACCGCTTCAGGTTAGCGTGCTCTAATCCGCTTAGGATATTCCTGCTTTACAGCTGTCTCTGATATCATTCTCTAGTCATATCGCAGAGAATCTTTAGCTCTTGGTTCTTTTTCCTATGTTATGGTATTAATTTGCTAGAACTGTGTCATTCTAGAAGTCTGTGGGTTTTAATTTTTCTGCTCATGTTCATTGTTTAACTGCCCTCAGTGGATTTTCCTTCTGTGACCTCTATTTTTGTAATTGTGTGAACTCTAGCCCTTAGCTTGTGTACCAGCAGTTTAATTTGAATTTCAGTTGCTGTAATCTGTTCTGCATGTTGACTCCCTTGATTACCATTTTACTCAACTGTTTTTCTTAATTTAGGAATTACTTCTTTATCGTCTGCACTATACAGACATCATCTGAACTGAGAACACCCTGAAGCGTAGAAAATGAATGTAGTAAATTAACATAGTGATTTTTCTTTTGTTAGGGACTAGCTTTGATTGTGAAACGGGTTGGTTGGTTTTTCTCTTTTTTTCTTTCTCCTTTCTTGTTGGAAGTGGTTTCATGTTCACAGCCTTGAACTAATTTTTTAGTACAGAATCAACATCCTCTCTCCCAGTCCTAAGTTTTAAGTAGCATTTCAAATTGCCGAATATTCTCCTAGGCTGAAGATGCCTTTCTTTAACTAGCCTGTAGCTCACCAAGAAAAAAACTGCTAATACGTAGTCTTGTGTTATGGCCTTACAACATTTGATTACTGTGTTTTTAATTAAATCTCAGATTATGTTTAATAATCCTTGTAGTCACTACCTTGCTTTAACTAGAGCATTTTAGTTTGGGTAGCACTAAGCAACATTAAAGACATGGCTGTAATATAGGGGGGTTTGTTTATATTTTCTAAAAATGGAGTATTTAATGCTCATTTCTGAGGAACAGTGTCACCCAACATTTAAATGGTAGGTTCAGAAGGATAGGTGTACTGTAAACTGAGAAACAAGTGGAAAAAATCTAAAATTCTGTAAAAA
>NW_010418226.1:51626-60630 GCF_000710305.1 Buceros rhinoceros silvestris | reverse complement strand
AAAAAAAAAAAAATTCTCAGCAAACCATCTTTTAAACAATCTGTACATCTTCGAACACCTCTAACTTTGACGTTTATCCCTTGTGTATTTGAAATTTGTGTAGTGCAACCTTTTTATACACATTCTAGGTTCCATAACGTGTTTTACTGCTCCAAAGTAGTGAATTTTTTTTTACATCTCCTGCTCCTGGTAGGAATTCTGATTGTTTGAAGGGCATTCTCTTTGGGGGAGTTGGCTGCTGTTTTTTAGGACCGTAGCTATATAATTACGTAACTTGGGCAGCTTTCTTTGAGCAGTACTTTACTTGTTCTTTCCACTGAGATTGGAGGGTTCCTGTATTTGTTCTATGCCTTTATTAATCACTTCAGGGAGATGGTGAGGCAGCAGGATGACAGTTTAAGTACAGGTGTGAAATACCAGTTTTATCAATGAATTGTATACAACAGCCATCCAGCCTTCATTCTGTTAGTCTCCCTCAGCTAAGGCTTTTCTGTGGCTGCTCAGACTAGATTTGCTGCCTGGTTTAGAGAGAAGTTCTGGCGTGAATTGGCACATTCAGAAAGTGTGTGTTTGTAATGAAAAGTGGTGTCCAGCTTAAATTTTTTTCACCCGTACTGAACAAATTCTCAACACTTTTTTTCCTAGGTAATTAATAATGCTTGTGCTACTCAAGCCATAGTAAGTGTGCTATTAAATTGTGCTCATCAAGATATCCATCTAGGAGAGACTTTGTCAGAATTTAAAGAATTTTCACAAAGTTTTGATGCTGCAGTAAGTGCCTACTCTTTTCTGAATTTTAAGTATTATAGTGTTATGTCTATGTTTGCTTATGATTTCATTTTATTACTTACTTTCAGATGAAAGGTTTGGCACTAAGCAACTCAGAAGTGATTCGGCAAGTTCACAACAGTTTTGCCAGGTAACGCATGTTTTAAATCTAGGCAGAATTTGAGCAAATTCTTTTTCATCTCGGATTTTAAAAATGTTTCTTCACAGGCAACAGATGTTTGAATTTGATGCAAAGTCTTCAGCAAAAGAAGAAGATGCATTTCACTTTGTAAGCTACGTTCCTGTTAATGGACGGCTGTACGAACTAGATGGCTTGAGGGAAGGACCAATTGATTTAGGTAATATTTTATATTTTCTGAACATCCTTCATTTGAACAATAGCCTATTGCAACAAATTGGTTGTAGGTTATGGAATCAAAGTTATTTGCTAAGATTAAGTTTAAACTTAATGTGCTGTTCAGGCTCATACTACTTTGCAGTTATTAATATTGTTTTATTTTTGTAGGTCTGAAAATGCAATTTTCTGTCTGCTTCCTCCTCATTTCTGATTGTTTCTCAGCCAGTAATTAAATGAACAGGCCATGCAATGCAATGGGTTCTAATACCTTAATGATTTTGTTGCAAGAGACGGGCTTACGTAACCCACTTCTTGTGGATGTTTGCTGTCCTTACCTGAGGATTTAGGTTGTTGTACTGAGCTGTCTATAACAAAAACTGGTAAAATTATGTAAATTTCTTGGCTTGCACCATTTCTTCTGCTAATATTTTTCCTCACATTTTCCTTTTTGTGGTATTGTCACCCAAGACAATTCCCATGTCGTGTTCAGTTGTGTTTTTTTCCCCAAGTTGATTATAAGCTCTCGATTTATTTTATCATTTGTTTCTTCCATGGCGGTATATATACAGGTGAACTCCATACACCTATTATGCACTGTGTGGCTGGTGATTACACACTGCCCTCAAGTGCCAAATATTTTCCCAATGGTTTAAAAAAGAAAAGCTGCTTTTAGCATAGTTTTATTCTCTGGTTTTGTGTCTTGTAATCTTCTTAACTTGTGGTATATACCATCTTGTGCCTTGAAAAGCTCTACAGTGCCTGTCGTATGTCTGCACTCTTTGGTGTCTGATACGTCTCAATATGTTCCACACTCCATTTTCAGAGTGTTTTCCCAATGTTCTTGACAGTTGTATTTATTTTTAGGCTGAGTAATGGCTTGCTGCTAAATCTTCTCTCTAGTCTGGCTAGAGAGACTATACAGTCTACAGACCCACCAGTAGCGTAACTTTTCTGGGCACAAGATCATGAGTCTCTTCACTTGCTTTACGGTCTGGAAATTGTTAAAGAGGCATTATCAACTAATGAAATTACCTTTAGTTATTCTCTCATTTACCTTAAACCCAAGTTGTCTATCATATATCCCTTATTTTTTTCTGTGTCTGATTTTGTATTGCATCTACGTAGTATTGACTCTGTCTAAATGGAACAGCTGTAACTACCCATAATTTTTCTTCTGCTGTCTACTTTTATGTTGTCATACCAAATAATTTACTTCCTCCCCCACCCCTCCATTGTTTCTTTTAATCGACAAAACAAATGTTAGATGCTTATGCCTTTAAAATTTAGGTTTGCTCTGTTGCTTTGGCCAGTGCATTGTCTAAATATTGTTATTAAAAAATTTGAGACTGCAGTTGGCCAAGGAAATACTTGTTGTGTGCTCTGAAGTTGCTGCATAAGCCTGAATTACACAAGTCCTGAATTTGCAATAAATTTTCTAAAAATTAATCTTTTTTCTTTGTGGTTGTTTTCTTTCCTAGGAGCATGTGATCAAGATGACTGGATAAGTGCTGTACGGCCTGTCATAGAGAAACGTATACAAAAGTAAATGGTCATGCTGCTTTTAAAATATAGCACCTTATAGATGTTTAAGAAGTCCTTAATCTTAATTTTCTTCAATTAAAGGCTTTCACCTGAATTTCTAAGGAGTGACGCTTATGCATCATTTTTATGTGCATATCACTGTGTGACTTCAGAACCTGTTGCCCAGCATGAGCCAAATGTGATGCTAGATAAGTCTCAAATACGCCGCGCTCCTGTATGATTAATCAAAGTAGGTGTCTGTGTAGTGAGGAGAGAACCTACTAGTACTCTGCAAAAGGAAGAGCAGGATTAACAACTCTGCTAGGCTGCTGTGGGTCTGAGCGAGTGAAAACTGAGTGCCATTACCGTGGATAAAGTTTGGGTGTGTGCTTATAATTAAAAATACCAGAAAATTACTATATCCATACAGCTGGTATTTACAGAGAACAAGTTCTCCTTAGGTATGTGGCTTGATTTAGAAATTTAAGCTGGAAAAACGTACTATGGAAGCTTTCCTGTTTCTTAGCCTTAATCCCAAACTGCAGCCCCCAACATGTTAGAAATAATGTTTTGTCATATTGGAAAATAATTTTCAAAGTCTTTTACTTGAAGACTCTTTTTTTGAGAAGCAAAGCATTGCTACAAAATGGCATTTGGGGAACTTAACCTCTGAAAGGCCAGCTAGTCTAATTGTTGGATGTACTTTTCACATTGTGCGAAGTCCCCAACGTTTTCTAACGTAATAGCAACAAGAAAGTGAAAACTATTGTGTGCAGCAGACTTGTGCAGGTTTTGTTGTCAGCTGTATCATGTTTTGTTTTCTTTTTTGGACAGTTTCAATATTTATTTTTTGTGACCACAGACAGGAATTAGTAGTATCTTGGGAGAGGTGGTTATTAGGAGTCACATGTTGGAAAGTGCTCATCTGAGGTCTGATTTTATTTCATGGCAAGGCTGGGTCTGTAGCACAGCTTAATTTAATAGATCCATTTAGATTTTTTTCTCCACAAAATGCATTTGCTTATAATGAAATTGTAGAGGAGGTTTTTGAGTTCTCATGTTAATGATTAATTTTGAAAGCGGCTTGTTTTTTTTGTTCCTCATTTAGATACAGTGAAGGTGAGATAAGGTTTAACTTGATGGCTATTGTGTCTGACAGAAAGATGATATACGAGCAGAGGATTGCAGAACTACAGCAGCAGCTTGCAGAGGTAGGCCGTGATATATATAAGTTACTGGAGTAGTTCTGTGATAACAGTACTGTGTCTTCACTCTATTATTCACCTCCTTTCCTTGCTCCAAGTGCAGTATCGCTAAAAAAAGCGAGGAAGGATTACTGCCTATCAGTCCAGCACAGCGCTGTGTGGATGCACTGGTGCAGCTCTGGTTAGTTCTGAGTGAGCTACTCTGAGCACTTGGTACAGTATGACCACGTCGTTGTGGCTCTCTGCCTTGACTAGTTTGCTGTGGTAGTGGAACTATTCTTTTCCTAGTACCTGAGCTAATCTGCTAATAACTAACTGCAGAAATTCCTTCAGTGTTCCTATCACTACAAGCAAAATGGAATCTTTGTGATAAAAAGCATTCTTGAGAAAAGACTTTAATAAAAAAATTTAAAACATAGTAACATAATCCGTTTAACTGTTTCTGTTTTGTGGAAGGAGGAGCCTATGGATACAGATCAAAGTAGTAATATGTTAAGCTCTATACAATCAGAAGTTGCAAAATACCAGATGTTAATTGAAGAGGAGAACCAAAAATTAAAAAGATATAAGGTATGTAGCCTTTGCTTTTCTGATGAAAGTGTTGGAAAAGTTGTAAGAAACTTTTATATCTGGTTTTATCTGTGGGATGCTGTTGCAGTTAACCTGAAGGAATTGCGTGGGTACTAGAAAGACAAAGCTATGTAAATTTATGCTGCGTTCCTGAATGTGAAGGTTAATTACGAGTCTGCTTCCTTTTAGCATAAGGCTTACAAGTCAGTTTGTAATGCTCTGCAGCTCCCATTGCTTTGCCACTTCTGTGTGTCTTTCTCACTTTTAAAATAAGGACAGTATGTTCTACAGCTACTACAAAAAATTGCTTTGTGTGCCTGGGAAGGCTGATCAGCCTTTTCCTGCTGGAGTTGCTAATTACCCCGCTCTATGTTACAGTGGCCTCTTAATAAGTAGGAATTTTTGGTTTGGTAGAAGGACTTTGACGTGTTGGTTTTAAGTCTTCTGTCTACAGAGGGTTCATAGAAACTTTTCCAGCTTTCACTGTCAGTAATGAAAAATGTTAATGTATCAGTTGATGATGAAGGCTGATCTGGAGATTCTCTGAATTTCATGTATAGCTTTGTTCCGTGTTTGCACTAACATCTCAATATGACTTATAGGTACCTGCATAGCTTTTAGTGAAAAGGCTCTCCTAGAGTACTTGCACTGTTCTTTTGTTATAGTTTACCTGCTGTCTTTTCCTCTATGGGAAGCAATGACGACACAATAAAAATAAGTTTTTAAAATAGAAGTTGTATATATCAAAGGATAAAGAAATGGAAGAAATGTTTTCACTAGTTTCTAGAAGGTACAGACCAAGACTTCAGTAATTCTAATGATAATTTCAAATGTTTCTACAGTACGTGTGTTGTGAAATGTTATTGTTACGCGTCTCTAAAGCAGCATCACTACGCTGTGTTCCACAGCATCAGGAAGCAATTCAAGAAACTATTGAATAAGTAAAAACCAAAGCATGTGCTTGACCAGGCATAAGAGTAAGCAAACAAACGAAATTGGGGTGCAAAAAACCAGAGAGTTCCTAATTGTATGTGGAAACTGCTTTAAAGTCCACATTTTTTTACGTTAGGGTATCTACTTGGGGTCTATGGCAGGTCATTCCTCTTGGTTGAAAAACCAAAGTCTCCTGCCTTTCTGAAGGGCTGAACCAGTGTATGAGTTGAAGTGTTTAGTATAACAAGAGTTATGCTTTAGCGTTACAGAGATGTTTAAGTCTTCGGCTTAGGCTGAGGCCACAAGTATGCAAGGGACTATAAAATTACATCAGTTGAACTGCAGTTTCAGGTGAGGGCAGAAAGAAGAGTGAATAGTTTAGGTAATGGTACTTGACAGGGTTACAGCAGTGGCTAAAACGTGTAACCCTGTTACTGAGGGTTTTTCAGCTAGTATGACTAAAGACTGTAACGGGAATTTGTGCCTTAAGCAGTAAATTCATCTGGCATATACTTCCTCGCTAGGTGCTCAGAATTTTAGTGCTTCGACTTTATTTTTAGCTGACTGAAACTTAAAAACCCTCAAGGTCTTGAGTGGGAGGGGGAAGGCAGGGACAATGACAGGGATGGGGAAGAAATCTGTGTTTGGCCATATAATAATTCTGTTAATGCTTGTAATTTGTTTTTAGATTGAAAATATTAGAAGAAAACATAACTACCTGCCTTTCATCATGGAATTGTTAAAGACTCTAGCAGAGCACCAACAGTTAATACCATTAGTAGAAAAAGTGAGTATTTCCTAGCTGACTTGTAAACAATATGTTAGAATAATTCTTCAAAACCTCTGCTTAAAACGGCAGTCAAATATCTTGGAAGCCTAAGTGGCATGGGTGTGTTTGTTTAAACCACTGTGTTCAGATATGTTGCTGGTTTACCTGGTAGTCCCTTGCAGTTCTCCAGAGGCGCAATTCCAGCGGAGACTGGAGATTGTGGGACCAACCAACTTTGCACTGTTAGGCAAAGGCAAACTGTAACTCCCCTTTGACAACCCAAACAAGCTTTTCTATTGGTGATATAGAGAGAGGCGATTCAGTGTCAGCCAAACGGGCACATGACAGGACATATGGTGCTACAGTGCAAGAGATGCGCGATATGGGCTTTTCTACACGGGCAATTAAAAGTCGCATTAGAATTGTGATGTGTAGCTCCAGGTAGTATGGGGTAGAGTTCCTCCTACTATCTTGATATCCCTTTTTGAACTGAAGATTACTTGAATGTACACATGGCCGGACAGACCTGTGTGTCCGAGATTGATCCCTTTTGCGAAGCTGGACCCTTGAATGCTCGGTTTTGTGGATGTATGCAGCTGTCAACGCTAGATGGCAACCTCTGCACAGAGGTTCTCGTAATTTAGGAAGCTTGAAATATGTTCATTTTCTCTGTTCTTTCACTGATGTACTGGCCTATTGTTTTCCCCCTTTTTAAGGTGTCTAGCTATTAACATGGATTAACTATTGGGGTTTGTGTTAAGGCTTGTTTAATAAAGCAGGTCTGTCACTTTGGCAAAGTCTTTAAACTGTATGGCTAGTCAAGTACTTGAATTGTGATAAGATCGGTGCTGGCTCACACATCTGCTCATGGGGCATGGGCAGTATCCTTGGTTTTGAGCTCACACTGAAAAAGAGCTAAATACAAAGGTGAAATTTGTGTTATAAAAATATGTTTTTGATCTTTCTTTTTTCCCTTCATCTTGTGGTAGTTTCTTTTGTACTATATATTAAAATCTGTATGTATTCTTCCAAAACTTTATATAGGAACCTAGTAAAATAGTAGTAGGATACTTCTAAAGAGTCCAAATTTACATTTAAAAAGTCTCTTTCTACTGCCTGTTTTGTTGAATGTTCAAAAATGTACTGAGTGGCCGTTCAAAGCGCAGAAAAGATCTTTGTCTTATCAGAGCTTAGCATTATCTCCCTTTGTCTTCTAGGCAAAAGAAAAACAGAATGCCAAGAAAGTTCAGGAGGCCAAGTGAAGATGACTTTGCAAACTGCATAGAATTATGTGCTTCTGAAATTGTTTTCATGACAACAAAAAACTTTTCATAAACATTAAATTTTGTTCAGCGCACGTTTGACAATTGTAACAGTTTGTCTTGTACTGTATGCACGGGTCTAATTTTCTTCCTTCCCCTACATCTTGTGCATGTAGTACTGCTGAGTAATGTTTAGGTTCTCTTGGTCAAATGCATTATTTAACAGTCTGATTTCTGAAAGCTTGGGAATCGGACCTGAAAATGTGCAAGGAAAATGTACGCATTTCATCCCACTTCAATATATGGTAATGATACAAATGCCAGACTTCAAGCATGAGCCTTCTTTGCTCATCCTTACTAACAAGTACAATACTATCTGGTTGTTCAGTGACATACCCTGTGTCTTTGTTTTTATGAAGTACGTGTCTTAATTTTTTTACAAAATTGAAAAGTATTAATTTAGTTGTAGAAACATTTGCCAAGACCAATGTATAATCGCAGAAGATCTCATTGCTTTAGTAGAAAAGATAATAAATATTCCCATTTTTATTTTGGCAAACCTTCTGTGATACTTTATTTTTTGTTAAAGCGATTAGGATATGTATTGGAGGTCATCAGCCTTGTGACTTTGGGTGTAGGTGTTCTGATCTGGGTTAGAAAAGAGGCACAGTTGTTTGGGGGAGTTAGTATTCTTGGATACAACGTAGTAGTGGTCTAGAGCATGTTAAATTTCAGTCTTCTAAAGCAATGCTTTTTAATTAACCTTGGGAGCTAATTTATTATAAGAAAAAACATCTATGGAAGATTCTTGTTGATAACATTGTAATGCAAGATGCTTAAACTGAACTGGCTTCCCTGGGCCAAAGGGAACATCTGGGGAATGGAGCTCACATGGTGTCCCACCCTCTTCATGCTGCTCATATGTGAACCATCGATAGGCAGGTTGTTTTGGTAAGAATAGTAACAGGCCTTGGTAATAATACATAATATTTCAATTATGAAGCACCAATAGTGTATGTAAATTAATTTAGAAAACTTCCAGTTTCTTCCTAAAAGACAAGAAATAGAAACAAAAACAAGCAAAAGAACTTCGTTTGGCAGATGTTTAAAACCAGTAAACGATGTTTGTTTGCCTTACTTTGTCTATCAGCATACTTGACTGAACTGGGAGGTCCTTTGGCCTTGTAGGCTTGTATGATGAAAATATAGTATGTTTAGAGAAATTTTTGAAGCCCCAACATGAAACAAATTCTGTTATCTCTCGGTGCTTCACATGTATTGCATTTATATTGACAGGATAAAATCTTTTACTTCTTTTGCAAAGCAGTAAAACATCTACTGTGCTCTTCTGCCGCTGAAAGGATCTGCTCGAGTCACTGCTGTGGCTGGAAGGGTAAGATCTCTTTTGGAAACAAACCAGAGATCTGTGTCTGTATTTTGTACAGAATTTATCGGGTTGATGACAACACAAACTGCATGTGAGTGTTCCCTCCTTCGGTAATGTATTGCAGCAGTATGGTTTCAGAAGGGGAAGATTATTACTCCGTAAGGGGTATTTCTGATCTTAAAATTACACTGTAAACTCCACTCCAGCCTCTTAAGTGATAGCCTGATGATT
>NW_010418226.1:39026-51543 GCF_000710305.1 Buceros rhinoceros silvestris | reverse complement strand
TTCCTGCTGCACTCTGACATTCTTGGAGATTTCTGATACAGTAAAATTTTGCTATTCCATAATAGGTGTCAACTTAGTCTACTGAAGACGTTCCATTTTTGTCTGCATGCTTTGGCATGTACCAGAGGAAAAAGTTTTGCTGAAGCAGCAAATTATTTTTGCATTTGACAACAAGTTTTAATAGTATTTGGGGGGGGAAAGCAGAGTTACTTATCTTACAAGTAAACTTTTTGGATTTGTGAAATGTAAAAAAGACGATGGGGGTAAAGATCAAATTTTAGCATTTAGTCCAATATGTGAGTGAAAAATGCATTTTAAAAGGAGCGTTTAATGCAGAAGTAGAACAACTCAAAACTAGCGTACTTAGTTATATTACAGAATTTGGGGGTTTTTCCAGCTCAAAACCCATATGCTCATTTTTGACCATTTTCACCATGTTTACAAAACCTTTTTTCGATCTTACTTTTAAATGCAATTACTTGTATGTTGCCTATTCCTAGATCAGGGTCACATGAGTGTAAAGCTCAATGTGAAGCTGATGAATTACCAAATTACATTAATTCTTTTTAAAATACAAATTTGGTATATAGATACAAATTTAGCATGCATGTTTGCACATTCAAAAGTCTTTTGATTTATGAGTGAATAGCTGCTGAAAGACATGTGAAGAGGCAGTAGTCTAGTGTTTTTGGCTAAGAGGGTGAGAAGAAAGAGGTAAAATGTACCCCTGAACTCATCAGAAATGTCTGAGTAATAGCAACAAAAGTTCTATGAATAGTGGAAGTACGTCGAAGATACTAGGTTTTGTAGAGGACAAGCCTAAAAGTTATTTATGTTTAAAAATGTCAAAATTAGATCATTAAGGATGCACGGACTTGGTTCACTCTTTGCCTTGCTAGTGAGTCAGCTTTCTCTTAAAGCTTGTGCATTTCTGAAATAGGAGCTATGCGGGATTATAAAACGGATTTTCTCTGAGGTCTCTGAGCATTCTCATGAAATAAAATACAGGTAGAAATGTATCCTTAGGGAAGCAGCTATAGGGGAAATAGTTACATTTATATGTTATAGTCCTTTTTTTTTTTTTTGGTGAACACCTGATAGGGATATTTAAATCGGTCATCTGTATGCAGTGAGGTTTGATTTTCACTTAACATTTTTTTTTTTCCCTTATGATCAAAAATAGCAGTAAAGCTCATAGTCGGTACTGGAAGCATTCTCAATCTCTTGTGTTCAAGAAATCTCTTGCTTAGTGGAAGTGATGATGATGCTGAGTTGTTCCCAGAGTTACAATGACAAGTGAAATTGAGGTGGGTTTCTTTTCTGTGTGCTAGCTGCAAATGTTGCAAAAAACAGTTGAGCCATGGAGCCTTTTTGTCCGATCTGGATAATCTCCCCTTCCCTCTGTCAATGAGATCTAATAGACTACGTTATGTTGAAGGCTCTTTGGAAGTCTAGTTAAATGTTTTGCCGTGATAAGCAAGTATTTTCCATATTTTATACAGTTTGTTCGTGCTGTAGTTGGAGATAATGTTAATATTTTACTTCTCTTTTTAACTGTAGACATTATTAATTGCTAGGGTTATAGCTCTGACCAGAACTAAGCAATCACCTGCAGCTTTATCAGTGTCTGATATTTACAGTTCAGAGAAGGAAAAATAAAATGCTTTTAAGCAAATATTTTTATTAATTTCTTCTAATTTTATCAGTGGTAATCTGGTACCAAGATAATTGCTGTATCCCAATTTAAAGAAGAAACATGAAATAACTATAAGATATTTCTCATAAAAATTTCTGATTTGAACATCCTTATTTGAAATTTGTTCTGCAGTTGTGCACACAAGCGTATGTGTGGATTACCATCTCTTAGCAGCAAATGCTGGAAGCAGATTTTGTAGTAACAAGTCAGATTTCCCTGTCCTTAATAGACAATATTGTCTGGCGTAAGTTGGTATTTCACTACTGTTACTTGTCAAGTCTCTTAAGACATCATTAAGCTATTGTGCTTTTACAGTTGATGGAAAAGCAGAGTAAGTCTTAAGGAAATAAAACCTGTGCGTAATTCTGCTGGTAGTATTTCAAGTAACCTTCTGCACAGTCTCCAGACACGTTTGACTTGACTCATCATGGTTACTATTTGGTGTGCCACAAAGAATCAAACAGCACCATGGCTTAGGATTTTTTTTCCTCAATAGAAAAATTGTTTTCCAAGAGTGGAAGAAAACATTAGGAGCTTTTTCCTGTGCCACATCTTTCCCATTCCATTTTTTTCCAGTAGTGCTTTGGTCATTTCTCAGTCACTTAATCTACAGAGCTTTTCAGAGTTCTGTGCTCAGTGTTTTCCTTGAAATCTAAATGTGGTGGCACTAAGAGGTGATCTAAACGTGGCTGTGGATTCCTAGATTACTGTTCAAAATGTGGTTTGCTTTTAGGGGAAAAGAGAGATTTAAAAGTGAAGCTTCTTCAGCCACTATCATTTATTTTTCCCCATTTTGTCTCTTGAATGTTACCCTGATCTCCATCTCTGTATCCCCATTGTATAACACAAGAGCAGGGATTTGCTGGTTCAGGTAATGAAGAATCATCATGTACGGGTTTTTTAGGAACTGTACATGTTTGTGGGTGATATTTATTTTATCAGAAGAGTGTAACTAGCCAAACAAACCATGACTTTAATCCTGGACATGGAGAGAAAGAGAAATGTGGTTTGTTCTGATAGCTCTGGGAATGATGAAAGCATTTATGATCTCTCATACCTCATCTTCTAACTTGAGGCTGCAGTGTGGGAAGAGGTGGAATCTTTACAGCCACCCCAGTCTTTCTCCAAAACACTGTTTCCTCTGTTCGAACAATATTTATGCTGTCAAAAGTTACCAGGATCAGATGATGTATTGATTTTCCCTTGTGTTTTTTCCTTACATAAACTCATTTCCAGCTCTCTGGTAAAAGGAGAGAGAGTGATGTCCTGAGTTTTCTATGTCTGTCTCACTGCCTTACCTGCCTGATTTCACGAGGGGAAAAAAACATGAGAATTAAATGGAAGTGAGAGATATTCCTGTCCCATTGGACAGGAACTAGTAGAGACTATTCCTTAGCATTGTCTATGTACTAGCAAGAAAATTTCCTCTTGCCTGCCTGACAGATGATAGAGGGAGCTTGTCTTAGGGGCGTTTTCACACTATGGTGACAAGTGGAGCGATAAGGACAGTAGGATTATGTTGTCCCAGATACCTGAGATTCATTATCCAGAACTCGTCTGTATGTCTCTGTACAGTATTACCTGTGCCATGGAAAAAACACTGGGGACAAGGAGGACATCTGGATTAGTAAGCTTCTAAAAGCAAACAAACCTAATAACAAATGTGCTGACTTCACTTCTCGAGGTTCTTCTGTGTGTAGTCACAAGTCAGCAGAAAGATGGGTTTTACAGCTGTGGCTTTGCTGACCAGGAGGTAGTCCTCTGTAGTGCTGTTCTGTAGAAGACGGCTAGTGGTTACCTTAAAATGTTGTGAGACACTCGATTTTCATTATGCTCTAAAGAGCTCACCCACCACCTGCACACCTTAAAGGGTCAAGGAGTTATTGTTAGAGCTTGAAGCTGACTGTACTCTTAATTCATACTTTGTAAGAATTCCTTTTACAAAAACCACAGGACTGCCTTTGGTCTCCTTGAAGACAAGATTTGGATTCTGTTTGGTGGTTAAGGCTTTTTGAAGTTCAGCACTCATATCTTGAGGTGTGAAGTTGCTTATTACTTCTAAAACTAAATGAGAATACACATGCAAGCAGTAGCAAGTATGGGAACTTAGATGCTCCCATTTGAAAACAGAAAAATTCCCATCTCTGGAAAGTTAAATTATTCTTACCGAAACTCTCTCTCCCTTGCGAAACAGCTGGTACACAGATGGTGGTACGGCAGACTTCCAGCATGCACCTATACCGTGGAGTAGTCTTGCTAGATCTCATCATCTCCAGCTTCATAACTTGGTACCTTGGTCAAAGAATCTAGAGAAACTTCCCTCACTCTCTCTGCCTCAGTTTGCCTTGGGGGGAAAAAAAAGGAAGAGGTATGAAAAAGTTGTATAGCATTTCTCTGGTCTTGCGAAGGAGAGTGAGGGAGATCTGGAATAAGGTGGTAAAAGCAAACGAGACTAGTAATGGAAAAGTCTAAGAATGACTAGATATATAAAATACAGAAATTGTTAGTTGTTTCTTTATTTTCCCAGAAGGGGAAAAGTTGGATCAAAGGCACTTTCTTTGGTAATCAGGAGATGTTTAGTAATTACATGACAATCTATGTGTGAAGTTGCAAGTGAGGTGTTTGGCTGTAGCATGGTTTGGGGTGAAGGAGGTTTGCTGCTCTTCAGAGCTGTGGGAGTGACCCTTCAATTCAGGACGTGGCACGTGGAAAGGACTGTGTGGGCTTATCACACGTGTGTGTACATTTATATGAGAACTTGTGTCTTAATTTCCTGAAATATTTGAGGCAAATATTTGGCTTAAACAGTCTTTTTGTGCATAATAAACAGAAGATCTGTGCAGTAAATTTGACTGAGTTGTAATAATGCTTACAAATACTAATCCCTGTGATACCCAGTTGTTTTCCTTAGAGTACGGCAATCCTGAGTGTCTTCTGGGTGCCGTTAGACCTAGTCATGTTCCACTACGCTGTTGCTTTGAGTAACTTTTCAATATATACAGCCTCTTTGTAGTACTTTGGTTTGCACTTTTCCACGGTGGTGAGTATCTTACAGCATGGGTTCAAGTCCAGGGAACTTTGAACCTGGCCTTTTGACTCCTAAAAATTCTTTAGGTTTACGTCAGACAGTTGCTGATCTGAAGTGTGCTGTTTCGTGGATGAGTTGCAGTTTGTTTGAGGAAGTTAGTTCTGTTGGCATTTGCTGCAGTTGTTTAAGTTCATGATGTTAGGTAACGAAGAATCTAAACTTCTTGGCATATTGGAAACGTGAGAGTCAGAAACAACAGTTAAAGCATCAGTGAATTCCATAAGCAGCAAGAAATGTAGCCTGAGGAAGTAGCAATAGATAATGCTGTGGTATGTGATTCATGTTGCTCTAAACCTGATTCACTTCTTGTGACTCATAATAAATCATTGATTAAACACAAATGATCTTCCTCCTATTGCAAAAAGCATAGAAGCGTCCAACGAAAATAACCAGGAAATTTGGTTCTGGCTGGGAAATCTATTCAGCAGTTGCTTAACTGAGGGTATTCCGGTTGTTTGTGAAAGATCCCCTAAGAATTTCGTTGTCAATTTCTGGTCAGAATTAACACTTAATACTTCAGATACCAGACGTGTCACATTCGGCCGGTTAAAGCCAAGTACTGAAGCAAATAATTGAGAACGGTTCAAGTGAAAGATAAAATGACTGCAAGTGAATTTGAGTTTACTTGTGACGAACTCTTTTCTCTCAACCTTTACGACTGTAGGGAGCATTCTGGATGAGGAATGTGTTATGCACCCGAGGTTATTTGAAAATTGAATCTTACAGCTGAGGAAAAGTCGAACCAAGTTCGAGTGTAGAGTCTTAGTCTTTGGTTTTTGCTTTAACTTAGGAAAGATGTATTTTTCACTTCGAGATCATTTCATGACATATCTTTAAATTAAAGCATTTTTCTTGCCACAGTTGCACAACAAACATGGAAAATATGATGACAAGTGGAGAGGGAAAATACAGTGTCTGTTCTGTGCCTTCCTGCTGCCCTGCCCCCAGGAGTTTGTTTTAATGGTACGCTTGAAGTTTTGTGGATTCCTGAACCTCTTGCAGTTAATGCATGATCCAGAATGAAGTCTCTGGTTGTTTCGGCTTAAAAAAACCGAAGTTGCTGAAGTCCCAAGCGCATCCTTCCCCTTACTCCCCTGTCCCATTGCTACGTTTAAGGTGCCTGTGTTGCAGCTGTGCCTGGCTGTGTACCCCCTTAATCCAGACCCGGGCTCTCACCCACCGACTTGTCTTTCTGCTTGACTTCAGACCTGCCTTAGTGCTGTGGGCTCCCCTGGTGATTGCCGCTTGTGCTGCTCCTGGTTACTGTCTGCAGATCTGATCCTGACCCTTACCTGCTGCTTCAGCTGCTTGGACCTTCCTCATACGCTGTGCCCGAGCCTGGCCCCTGCTGCTGGACCTGCTCACTTGCCTTTGCCAGCTCCGGTGGGACAGCACTGCTGTTGGTGCAGGCGTTGCCCTGCCTGCCTCCCTCTTCATCCAGCCCATTGTCCCAGGCAGAGCGGTCTCCCCTGGCTGCTCTCTGTGCTCTGGTCTGTACCCAGCACTGATCAGACTACAGCAGCCTGCGGCATTGGCCTGGATTGAACCGAGGTATCCTGAATATCGTCAAAATCACAGCTGTGTCCAGCACCTGATGGGTTTTAAACCAAACTTGAAAAAACCCCAAAATTTGTGCCTATCCAATAAGATCTCAAAGAATCTTCAGGTATTTATGGGTTTCTGTGCATAATCATATTCACATTGCTTTCTGGCAGCACTGTCCTCTGATTCTTAGCTTAATATTTTGATTCCTGCTTCTGTGTTAGCTTTTCTTCATAGCACTCAGTCATTCTGCCTCTCTGGAGCTTAATGTGCTTCTAGGCTGTGATTTTTTTTTTTTCTCTTCTTCCTTCACTTGGTGCCATACATCTCCTGCTTCAACTCAACTGCAGAGACACGGTTCAGTGCTCACACGGTGCTGCTGGTGTTACTTTTTCTAGCTCCTGCCTTCTTCCTAGCTGGCAATCCCAAGATGCCGTAACAGACCCTTAATGGGAAACCAGTCCTCAGTAAATTCTATAAAGGAACTGTCCCAGTGACAAAACGTCTGTGTGAAATTTCTAATAAATTTGTGGTAGAGGTATCTTACGTAGACGTCTGTTCTTTGTATGTCTCCTTTACGTGCTCAGACTCCTTCAATATGTGGGAAAGTCTAATCCGGTGTTATTATTCCTTTGTCAGTTACCAAATGGGATAAGAACTTCCAATGATTTGTGTTGTGTTTAAATATTATATAAACCTGTAATTTCACAGGAAAACAGAAATACAAAAATCAAAGCCAGACAATGTTTGGCTGTTTCAGGAATATTTTTTTGACTTGATAGGATGCTGAAATCTATTGGTTGGCTTTGGAGACCTGGCCTCTAACAGTGTTTGTGGGAGGGAAAGGAGAGGGAAAAAAAAAGTCTTCCCTGGAAATGATGCAGCAGTATCCAAATTCTGTGCAGCTGGAATTTTGATTCAATGCTTTGAAGTGGGATGAGACACTTCCAGTAGATTGTTATCCTTTCTGTATTGCATGAGTCACTCCAAGCTGCATGCTGTGCTTCTGCTAACAGTTTGAAGCCAGCAAAAACCCATGAAGTGTGTTGTCTGTGTTGCTTAACAAAAGCCTAACTAAGTGTGCCTAAAGCTTGACATTGACCATTTTTGGTATGCTGAGTCTAAGTTGTGACCACACCAGAGGAAGGCAGGTGTTCTTCCAAGTGCACTGCGGGAGCTGGACATTCCTGTCTTGAGGGAAAGTTAGCAATGCTCATGTACAGGAGGATGTGGAATTGGAACTACTTAGAGTTTATGGGAAACAGAACAGAGGGCTGAAAAGGGGAGCTCAATACCAACAGAGTGCTCAGCCTGGAGAAACAAGAAAAGTGGCCTTTTCTATCACACAGACAACTGTTTGACGTCCTCTGCAGAGGTGGAGGGACTTAAATAATGAGACGAGCAAGAAGTTATATAATACTAGAGCTCCTTGTTTTCCATGTGAGATGGAGCTGTACTGTAGTAATATTCACGCGGGATTTGCATCAGGATAATTGCATTGTATGTTCTACCATAGTTCTTTCCAAAACAAACGAGTACAAATAGATATACAAGAGATAAGCGAGTTAGTATCATCGAAGAAAACGTCCTGAGACTTTCGTTCTCAGAAATCTAGGGTAGGGATTGGAAAGTTTCTGATGAAGGGGGAAGGAACACTTGATAATTATGCTTTGGTTGGATGGGAGAGCGAGCAGTGCAGAACCCTATTTCTTTGTGTTGTAAGGAAATAAGAGTTGCTCATTATCCTTGCAACTCTCTCACTGATTTTCTTTAACGCTGCTATCTCAGAAGTTACTATTTTTCATTGAGCAGATCTGGATGTCTGTACTGCTGTTACCAAACTTTCTCTTCTGCCTGTACATTACTGTAGGTGGCAGCTGGAGATACATGTGGGCAGGCAAAGCCGTCCATGCATCCTTTCTGTTCTCTTTCTCTGCAGAGCTAAATTCAGTGACGTCTATCTAGGGCATGTGGTTTATTGCATATACAAACACAATGTACGGGAAGTCAAGTGTATAGCTCTCAACCGCTGTAAAGTCTGAATTACTGTGCTCCCAGCAGACACAGTGGGTACATAGTCTGCTTCAGGTTCTATTTTAGAGAGACTGAATTTACAGTCCTCATATCTTGGTAAACAGAATCCCTGGCTATATGGTAAAAGGCTGGTTCTAAAGATAGTAACCTTCACTGTGAGGAAGCCAAAGTCCAGGTCTTTGTTCTGGTACAAAGGCTTGCTTTGCCCATATAAAATCCTTCATTTTGAAACCATACATTCGTATACTTCTTCCCCTTCAAAAATAAAAATATTCAGTAGTCGATAAGATGTTAGATGCATCTGCCATTCTGCTGATGAGAGAAACTGATGAGGACTAATGTTTTTTAAGATGATCCCTGTTAATTGATTATGGTTTATATGTTTCCATTACTTTTGGACTTAGGTCTCACATGTGTAAGGAAGTTTCTTATCTTTCTCTTTCTTGTGGTAACATCATGATCAATAGTGGAGCTGAAGAGCTTCACGACTTTTTTTAGATGTTGTCACAGCCTTTAAAGATAATTTTTTCCCAGCATTTGACCGACTACCTGTTCTGCAGGTATTTAGTAAGACTCTTCGTATGCACACACAGTCAGATTTCTCTAGATAAATGATTGTGCAGAGATGATGCAAAGCCCATACCTGCATATATAATTCATGTACTTGATTAGTTCGCTGTCTTCAAGTAATTACTTGCTATATTTCTAAACCACTATCAGAGGTGAGGTCCTAGTGTCTAACTGCAGCAGACAAGAAATACCTCCAAAGTTTCCTTTCTTGCTGTAAGTAAAACTAAGCTTAGAACAGTTCTGAGAGAGTATTGAATTAAAAATGAGATGTTTAATTTAGACTGGGCTTTAGTCCATATTGTTCGTAGTCCGTTATTTTTAAGCGGTTTTATGCTTTACTGCTCTCTTGTGTATTTACAAACTTGGTAAACAGTGTTTGAGGTCACCATTTCTGCGAAACCATGTATCGAACAATTAAAGTAAAACATCTACGTACTGTTCCTGTCTTCATTTTTCCTAAACTTGTCTTTATTCTTTTTTACTCTTGTAATTGCTTTCTTGACCTTTTTTCTTTTGCAATGTGACCAAGAAAAATATATCAAGTTCATGACTGAAGGAGGCTGTAGAGAGGTGAGTAATATTTATAGATGCAAACACTGCTTCAAAATTACAAAATATTAACCTAGTCTGGTTTGCATGAAGTACTAAATAATTAATCCAGTCCTAATGTATACTTTCGTATTTTTACCTCTGAGGATACTGTAATAGATTTTTAAACTTGAAAACCGCGTTTCTTTGACTACTGTGTAGAAATGGGAGACAAAGGTCACTTTTTCAGCAGTAGTTTGATCTCTTTGTCCAGCTTCCTAAATGGACTTTGGAAAAATTGAAAGTATTAAGGCATGTTTTTACTTCTAAGTGTGTGATGTACCATATATGTGGTCAGTACATAGAATTAACGAAGCATAAACCCTAACTAGGTTTGTATGTCTTTGCTGTTATCACTACCTCAGGATTTACCAAATAGTGCAGCTCTTCTCGTAGCTCAAGGATACAGCGTGTAAGACCAAGTCAAGGGTGGATGTGCCTTTCTTTGGGAGCTACAATTAGTGTTGATAGATGCCAGCTAGTTTTACTGACTGGCTCTTTTTATGTTTTAGACCACATCACAGGCTTAATGATATCTGATGTTTCTCATAAAGCTTGTGCACTGATGGGGGGAATTAGTCAGCTGGGATATTTTAATTTCCAAAGATAATGCATGTCAGGAACTTGGAGGATCAGCTCGTTGCGGAGATGAGACTCCTTGCTGCCTGAGCCAGGCAGGGGGAGCACAGAGTCTGGAGATCCTCCTGCAGCTGAGCCACTCGGGTTTACAAGTGCCTTCAGAATACCCAGTGCATATTTTGTGCTAAGCTCTGAGAAGATGGAGCTGATAGCATGGAATCCTCTCTAGCTGTTTGCTTTTCGTGTTTTCAGGCCATACCTACATAGCCCAAATTGGCTACAGTACAACTGCAATTTATGACAGTTAATTGGACTAACAAGGCAGAAAATGCAGCCGGCAGAGACCGGTACAGAAGGGCCTTTGCTACTTAGAGCGGACAGTGGTTTTGGGGGTTTTATTGTATTCTTACTTTCTGTCTTTATTCAGATTCTGCCCCTACTTGTTAAACCATGCTATGTTTCCCACTGGCCTTGCTGTGGGAGGAGGAGAGGATTTCTGCTTTCTTCCTTGGAGGAATGCCTTAGCCCCGAGGGGGTATGGAGCAGGTAAGCACTTCCACTGCTCTTTCCCCCTGCACACTTCAAAAGAAAAAGTGTTAATCCTGTTCTTGAGGGGTGGTGAGAACATGTGCAGAGCACACCCGATAAATGTCAGCCTTCTGTTCTCCTGTGCTGGCAGAGGAGGGAGGGGGAGGATTTACAATGGCATTACGTTGGGTGTTTGCTACAGGCCATTTGTAGGATCCCCTCTCTTCCTGGCTGTTTGGGGCACTAAGTTCCCTCTTGGTGCTGTAGTAGTAGGCAGCACCTTACTGGAGTTAGAGACCATCTGACTGAAAAGACTCAGACTTTAATCCTCAGATTTTTAATGGAGTTGGATGCCAAGAGCCTCTGTGAAAATCGTTGCCTTCTGCCACATACGATATCTTTTTTGGCAACATATTTTACATGATACGCTACTGTTGGAACTGTATCGGTGTAATAACAGCAACGAGGAGAATCAACGTGCACGGCATGCCAGCAAATGACTGGCTGTGCGTAACGCAGGGACCGCTCAACTGCTGCTCAATCTCTGCTGGCTCCTTGGCTTGGTGTTTTCATACCCATAAAGCCGTAAAGCACCACTGCAGTGTGTTGGATTTGCCTGTTCTGCACTGCCTTCTTTAAGCAGGAGGTCTGAGTAGGCTAGATGAGGCTGGACAGTGTTTATAACTGGATTATATTTTACGGAGTCTAACGTCATTTGGCTTTAAGCATACAAAGAAGAAATAGGTTTTTAATACAGTTCAAGCAAGTCATAATAAGGGAATTGCTGGCAATAGGCCTTTTCGTGCAGAGGAGTCTTAAGTCTTATCTTAACTAACAGTGTACATTAGTCACAAGCTCCTAGAAGTTAATATTAACTCAATTAGACTGAAATCACTATTCCATATTTTGGAAATTCATTTAATAAGGAAGTTTGCGCTTATGTTCGGTTGCGTCAATTCTCTAATGATCCATTTTGTTTGCATCTTTATCTTTCTTCAGGTCCTTGGCACTTACTCTTAGTCAAGAGAGCGCTCATGCCTGTAGATAAAACACCGTCTAGTTTAATAGCAGCATCCCATTGTCTCAAGACTGGCAACTGATGACTTTCTGGTTTTGTTTGGGTTTTTGAAATGCAATTTTCTCTTTAGGTTCTTTTCTACTGGAGGATTATATATGACGTTTGTGAGCAGGCATGTTGCATTTAATGTTCTTAAGTAGCCATGTTAGTGTCTTTGTACAGATGCAAGAAAGTTAAATTGTCAATTTGAGTATCTCAGTGAGCATTTTGGTTATTTTTTTCCTCAACCACTTTTTATTTGAGTTCAAAATCCTACAGGAATAACAGTACGATTTTGACATGTTACTGCTTGTGAAAGGTTCTTCTCCCCACAAAAAAAAAAATTGTTCATAGTCTCCTAGCAAGGTAAGATATCCCCTGTCACAGGAAATCGTTCTTCCTTGTGACTGCATTGCACATGCCCAAAACCCAAACTAACGTCAAGAAATTTATGTGCAACAAGCATGAAGAACTGTCATTGTTTCATGGCTCTTTTGAGCAGAATGACATCCTTTAATGACATTCTAAGTGCAATATCGCACTCATATTGGTACACGTAGCGCACAGGGTATTTTGTTATATTTTCCCCTGCAAAGTAGCATTCCTTTTGTGAAGTTTGGCTGTGGAGACAGATCTACAAAGGTTTCAAACACCATTCACGGACTTGACACTAACACGTGCCCTAGAGATGTTGACCAATGGGAAGCACAGTTGAGCTGTGAGAGCCTGAGGTGTGAATGTCATTGCTGAAATGGATGTTCTTGCTCACTTAGTCCTTAGCGCATCTGCCAAAAAACTGTTAAAAATTTTCTGGTTTTTATTTAATTTCAGCAGG